>NW_026067931.1:7347257-7399855 GCF_014885135.2 Alexandromys fortis
CACACACACATACACACACACACACATTTGCAAGTAGAAGTAACTGTTTAAAATTTGTTTTTATGGGAGGGAAAGGGGAGGCGGCGGTGGGGAAGAGACAGAAATCTTTAATAAATAAATAAATAAAAATTAAAAAAAAATAAAAAAAAAGAGAAAAAAAAAGAGAAAGTATGCAAGACCCAGGAAGACAGATGAAAAGACACACAGGAAAGAGTAGGGAGGGACATGGAGTTTTGAGAGCCTTTGGGTTTGGGATGACTGGAGAGACTCTCTTGCTGTATCTCTGGCCCAAAAGAAAGGTCAGCTTGTTACTTCTCGACTTTTTTTTGATCTAGCAAATTTTCATCCCAACATCTGTCTCCTAGGTTCTTATTGGTAAACAGAACAACTTAGATAAAAATAGCATAGTCCTAGAGGGCTTGAAAAAAAAAAAAAGGCAAATCAAAACCAGAAAGCCAAACCTGTACTGTAAGCATTGCAGCTAACCTAACACTTTAACTGTAAAAGAAGAATTGTGACTTTGGATTTGCAAGGACAATTCACATACTGATACTGATAATCCCCTTTATATTAACACCTCATGAGACCCCATCACTGCAAGCAGCAGAGGATCTGAGCATCAGAAGAGGTTGGAAAGAGCACACAAACTAGTGAGGAGGCCTAGACAGGATTAAAAAGTGCATAAGCTACTGAATCAAATTGCCCAGCACTTTCAGTATGGGTTGAGTAGGGACTAAAAAGATTTTCAGCTCTTTTATGTATGAAAATAAATATCAATGGAAAAGAAAAGATTATTGGAACCCAAGCAAGGGAAACATGTAAATAGAAATCCTGGTGATGAAAATGATCAAAATAATCTTTGGAGTAAAAATCAAATATATGTTTCTAATCTTCTATTGGTTATAAGAGAAAGAATCAAGGCAGGAGAGATATCATAACGGGCAAAAAAACTTGCCTTGTAAGCCTGAGCTGGGGTTTGGAGAACCACATGTATAAAAAGTGCCCAACTGTAATCTCAGTGTTGGTGACTTGAGGTGAGAGGAGGAACCCTGGAGCTGACTGTGCTTCCAGCCTAGGTGATTCTGTGTGCATCAGGTTCAGTAGGCGATCTTCTAGCAAATGGTTAAGGGGACAGTGACTGAGGGAGACAACCAATGCTGGCTTTATGCTTCCACATGTGTGCAAACATATGTATATGGGTGCTGGCATGTACACAGTTCACACACAACGCACATAAACACACATGCACACACAAGCAACTAATTCGTATCCAAAGAAATATTTCAATGGAAATAGGAAACTTGTTGGGACGTCATGGCACATGCCTTTAATCCCAGCATTAGGGAGACAGAGGCAGGTGAATCTCTGTAAATTTGAGGCCAGCCTAGTCTACAGAGCAAGTTCTGGGATAGGCTCCAAAGCAACAGAGTAACAGTGTTTCAAAGTAAAAAAAAAAAAAAAAAAAAAAAAAAAAAAAAAAAAAANAAAAAAAAAAAAAAAAAAAAAAAAAAAAAAAAAAAAAAAAAAAAAAAAAAAAAAAAAAAAAAAAAGAAGAAAGAAAAGAAAAGAAAACTTCAGTGAAATAAACAGTCATTCTTATGCGTCTTATAGTCTTATATCAGATTTTAAAATGTTTAAACTTTTCTGTAGCACATGAGCAGTTTAGAAATCAGACCTTTTAAAAATTGCATAAACTCCTTTGTAGGAAAGAGCTGATGAGATATATTGGATGGTGTGGTGATATTTTGTTCGTGATCTAACAAATAAAGCTTGCTTGAAGATCAGAGTACAGAGCTAAGCCACTAGTTAGCCATAGAGGCCACACAGTGGTGGCACACACATTTAATTCCACCTCTCGGGAGACAGAGGCAGACGGATCTCTGTGAATTCAGGGCCACCCTTAGCTTCCTAAAAGAGAAACAGAGCCCACACAAAGATAATCCCAGCATTTGGGAGTCACATAGCTTTAATCTCAGCACGAGAGAGGTGGAGACAGGAATGATATGGCTGGGCAAAGAGAGAAATCTATGTGGGAGAGGAGACAGGAGCACAATGCAGTCTGAGGACTCAGAGTTGGCAGAGAGGCAGAAAGTCTGAGGATTTGTAGTGACAGATGCAGTCTAAGGATTCAGTCTGAGATTTAGTCTGAGGATTCAGAGGGACTGGATGGTCCTTTGGTCTAAGTGTTGATAGAGGTTAAGAACTGTCTTTTGTTTCATGTTTGTCCAGTTTGGATAGCAAACTGTCAGCAATCAAGGCAAGAACACGTTTTCTTTTCCACAAAGAAAGTAAACTCCATGTGGTTTCTTCGATGTCCATAATCTTCTCAGTAATAAATTGGTGCTGCCAGGAGCAAACACGGCTCATTATCATAAAAATAGAACCTATGTTATTAAACGTCTTAAATGCCATATTTGCCTGGCTAGTTCAGTTGGTAGAGCATGAGGCTCTTAAATCTCAGGGTCATGGGTTCAAGTCCCACATTGGGCACCATTTGTAGACTGAAGTTTCTGTCTTGCCCAGTTCCAGAGTCATGCAGTCCCAAATAATTATTAATTATTAACCTCTTGCTCAGGCTTATTACTAACAGGCTCTTACAACTTAAATTCACCCATAATTCTTGTTTATGTTTAGACACGTGGTTTTGTATCCTTTCTCAGTAAGGCATCTCATCTTGCTTCCTGTGCCTCCTGCTGGTGACTGACTCTCTGCCTTTCTCCTCTTCCCAGACTTTTCCTAGCCTGGTTGTCCCATCTATACTTCCTGCCTGGTTATTGGCCAATCAGCATTTTATTAAAATAATATTTGTGGCAAATCTTTAAAGTGTACTTACTCCACAGCAAGATGGCAGGTAAAGAAAGAGGTTAGGTGATGGTGACCAAATAGAAAGATAATAGATAGAATTAGCTTTCATCTCTCTAAATATCAGTTAATCTCTAATGCACTTTGTTGATTGAACAGAAGGCACGGCGTTATGGAAATGAGGACACCTGCCACTCTTGAGCTTGAGGAGGAATGGCATCTATGCTAATTTTGATGAGAAAAAAATATTTTTCTCTTGGACTTTTCAGATATAAACTTATTTTATCTGCTACAGTACCTCTCAACTTTGGCTACAAAGAACAATTCCTGGAGCTCTGTTAAAGATAAGAGTTCTTGGCATCTATAGCCACCTGCTGAGTCACAATCTTCGGTGGAAGAACAGGAAGTTCTAAAGTGCTACTGAGAATTTTGAGGCTCTAGAATAGATCTTAACAGCATCCAGAGTTTTAATATGCAAACATTTCTTAAAAGTGGATTTTAATGTTTGGGAAAATAAATAAGATACTTTTCTCCTGGAGGTCTTGATCAGTTTCACTGCCAAGTAACGTGTTCACAGGTGATGCTACACTTAGTGCTAAGCGTTTCAGGCTGAGGAGATAGTAAAGCTAACAGCTGTAACAAAAAGAGATCCCTCTGCAATTTTTTCTGTTTTCTTTCATGCCCGATGTATTCGTTGTCCTTCTCATTCATCGTCACTTGTTATTACTCTCTATATGTCTCATACACATTAATGGACATGGACACACAAACAGACACACATGAACTGCATATTAGAAAGAATATTTGTTATTTATCTTTCTGAGTTTGGATGACATCTCCTCATGTTTTCCAAATCTACCCATTTCCTGACATTTTCATGATTTCATTTTTCTTTATAGATGTATGAAATCCATTGTGATATCTATCAGCTTTTCTTTTCCAAATGACTTCACACACTTCCACAGAAATCCTGCACTTCTACGTTTCTTTCTGTTCTATTCGCCACAACAAGGGGATGGAACACTCCAAGTGAATGGGCGAGGAAAGTGACTTATATGGAATTTTTAGTATTTTTTTAAACTTTAATTTCTCTCTCTCTCTCTCTCTCTCTCTCTCTCTCTCTCTCTCTCTCTCTCTCTCTCTCTCTCTGTGTGTTTAGACACACACACCTGTGGGATTTAGATGAAAAAATGTGAGAACTGATACTCTTCTTTGGTTATATGGGTCTCCAAGGTTGACCTCAGTCTTCCAGGCCCGGTGGCAGCATGTTCTTCAGAGTTATCTTCCTGTCTGCTGTATGGACTCTGGATCGCAGATCCTGTTCTACTTCAGCGCCTCTGGTTTTCTTCACGAGAGCACTGAATCCTCATCAGCTGTGAGTTGTCGGTTGAGGCTTGGCCAGTGCCCTTCCAATGTTACTGCCCACAGGTGAAGAGTGAGCAATTGCTGGGGTGGGGGAGGCAGGCATGATGTCAACAGAGCAGATATAGCTGTGGCCCCGTTGCTCAGCAAATTGTGCTTTTAGGGTGTGTGAGGGAGAACTGGGGCAGGTACAGCCGCCATATAACAGTCCTCTCTATCCTCCACAGCTACCTCCTGGTGAGGGCACTGGACATGTTAGCGGTACCCACTTTGGGCTGTGGCAGTTCAGGTGGTCTCATAAGAGCCAGGAAGCACAGCTCAGCATAGTAACCCCATGATAGCAACGATACTGACATCTTTGTGCAGATGAGAAGGCAGAAGAACCATTCGGAAGGGAGATCTTTTGCCCAGTGTCACACAGATGCTAAGAACACCACAGAAGGGAAATTGCTTTTCAGAAGGATATGATGACAGTCATATAATTTGATTTTCAGGAAAGCAATGCCAGTGTTACGGAAGGCATATTTTTTTTTTCTGGGATTTTTTTTTTTTTGTATTTTCTAAACTATGTTTAAACAATGTTAGAATTGTTAGGTTAGGGCCCAAACCAAAGGACTTCATACACCAAATTGTTCAGAAGGAGGGGCTGAAATTCTGAAAACTATGCCATTGTCTTCTGAGGCCATAGTAGCATAACACTCAGCCCCCCATGGAGTCATTTCTCCAAACTGTCATTTCCCACAAGTTGTTGACATTGTTAGAAAACAGTGCGCACCCCAAGGGCTTGTCCTTTCTCCCACTCCCGGCTGCTGAACTACAGGTCGAAAAGAGATAATAAATGCAAATACTAATAGGAAAATTAACAAATTAGGAAAACTATAAAATTATACTTTTAAAGTAGCTAATAAACACACCATAATAACTGGCATAATTTAGCAAAGATGGAGAAACTACAAATATTGATTGCAGTTGGATGAAGGGGGAGTAATGAGAGATGCCACGGAAATTAAATTTTGAGAGCCTAGATAAAGTGATTGATTTTGCCAGGAAGACATGAACTACCAAAATTTACTTAAGACATGATAAAAACCCTGAACAGGTCAGTAATGATGGGGAATATTGAAAACATTGTCAAAGAGGAACCTCCGTAAAGCGTGCCACACTGAGCCTGGGCTTTTAAATGAAATGTTTTAAGCCTTAAAGGAGTGAATTCATAATTCCAATGCTACTTATAGCTGTTTAGTTCTAAGCAAAATGCAAGCCAGTCCCTGACTAGTTCAAAATGTGGAAGTCACACTGTTCTAAGTCCCGAGAAAGCAGACACTTCAATAAGTATGTTATCAAGAATTTCATTTACCGTGATGAATCGAAGCTATCCTTAAGAACTCCAGCATTACATAGCCAGAGCCATTAACATGGCCAAATAGGGCTGATTCTTAGAGATCTGAGGATCTTGGATCCACCACTGTAATAAATCCCTGGGGAAAAACTATAGAGTCCTATAATGTTCACAGATATTTGATAAAATCTAATATTCTTTCAGCATAATATTGTTACAGTTTCTCAACTAAATATGAGTTTTTACTATCCACATATCTATAAGCACATATTACGTATGCACATATGAAAATCAATATAAAATAGTAAAAAAGTAAATTTGATGCTAATATTTAATGTGATTTTCTAAAAAAATAACATCAAGATCAACTATTGTTTGTCATTAGTGTTCATTGCAATTTTGAGATATTCCAGCAGGTAAAACTAGTAAATAGTGTTATGAATCTTTAAGTGCAAAGTCTATAGTAGACTTGAATTTGATATGAACACTCAAAATTAGATTTAATAAGATCTCAAAACAAATGTACAAGCAACATTATATAGTCTGAACAAAGTGTATTTCTATACTTAGAAATATATGTGTATATATACATCTGTATTTAAAAATGTATATGTATATACATATGCATTTAGAATTATATGTGTGTATGCATATATGTGTATATATGTGTATTTGTATATATATGTGTGTGCTTGTGTGTGTGTGTGTGTAAAAACAGCCAATGAAATAAGACCATAAATTTTAAAAAAGAACAAAGAGGATATATTGGAGCTTTTGAAGGGAGGAAAGGGGAAAGGATGATGTAACTTCCTTGTTCCTTGTATGTAAGTTCCTTGTATTAACTTCCAAATAGAAAATAAACAAGTTTTAAAATTTGTTGAAGAAATTTTGTGTCCAAATAAGTCTTCCCACCTCATCCCCAGCTCTGAAGCGGCTCATCCGCTTCAGCCTCAGCGCTCTCTGTTTCCATCTCCAGAAGATTACCATCCCATCCCTTCATCTCAGCTAACAAATCCTACAGGCATTCCCTGGGAACCCTCTGGCCACCGCGGCCAGGGAAGCAGGTAGACTGTCTTCCCTTTCCCCTCTTGTCTCCAAATCCAAGTCCCGGGTCTCATCTCCAGCTCTGCAGCAGAGCACCTACTGTGACCTCTCTGCCCTCAGTCCCAGCGGATAATGTTTCCCCTGATTGCACACCCTACTTCCATCCTTCCTGTGGACTCCCCAGCCAACTCCTCCCAGCCCATTCCCATCCCTAAGTGTCAGCTTCCAATACCTAGAAACATTCGACCCAGAGAACACCTGGCAGGATCTCAGAAACATTCTCTACCAGACAAGCCACAATCTCCACAGTCTCCTTAGAACCAGGGAGGGCAACAGAAACTAGGAAGCACAGCATCCATCCAACAAAGACTAAACCAGAATCACACCTAGAATTACAATCATTCAAAGCCCAGATGCCCAGATACTAGTGTAAAAACACAATCGACAATAGCAAGAACATATGTCTCTACGAGAGCTCAGCTACAATAATACAGTAGGCCCCGAAAAATGCAATATAGCTGAAGCCCAAGACATGGACTTCAAGATGGCCTTTATAGATATATTATTCATACCCTTAAAGAGGATATGAATAAATCCATCAATGAAATCTATGAACACACAAACGAACAGTTCAAGAAGTGAAGGCAGAAATGGAATCGTGAAAGAAAGCTCAAACTGAGATAAAATTAGAAATGAAAAATTTAGAAATTAGAACAAAAGCCTCCGAGGTAAGCCTCCCAACAGAGTGCAAGAGATGGAGGAGAGAATCTCAGTTACTGAAGACAAAGTAGAAGAAATGTTTAGTGTAATGGGCAAAGAAAATGTTAAACGTAAAAAATCCTGACCAAAGGCTACTGTTCTGCAAAAGGAAAACATGACCTAAAGGACTCCCAATGGCATCCTCCTGTACTCATAGATCAGTGCCTTGTTGAGCTATCTTCAGATTCTTCCTACTACAGCAAATGGGAACAAATAGACCCGCAGACAGATGATATGCAGAGAGTGAGAGACCTTGGGACACTCACTCTAAATGGGTGGTTCCGTCAAATCCTTTCCCTCCAGATTCAGGGAATTCTGCAGATAAGGGAAGAGTTTAAGGCCCAGATGGATAGAGGACACCAAAGATGGAACGTCTTCTAGACATAATGGGACTGGAACACATATGATTTCATAGAGACTGGGTCCTAGAGCTGAGCGAAGCTGGCGCGCACTTCCATGACTAACCCAGAAGCCTACTCCAGTCTTAACTACTTGAAAATGAAAAGTTAGGTTTCTCCAAGGGAGTCACAGGTGAAGCAAACCCCTCACAAGCATAGACCCCATGCCCAGCAGCAGACGGCCAACATAAAACAGGCATTTTTGGACATTCCTTGTCTCATAATGTTGTGTCAGGGTTTTTTTTTTTTTTAAACCTTACCAGCTTTTGGTGTATATAATGCGGCTTCTAGTTCTGTGTTTTTAATGGGACTCCTGTGTGCAAAAATATTGTCACTGTGCGTAAGGGGACACAGTGACAACACTGTTATGGGTTAAGATTGGTGCAATATAAAAAGGAATATTGCACAGTAAATTGGCTACAAGTGATGATAAATCAGGACGCTTCCAAACCAATGAAATGTCTTTGCTCTATCTATCTATCTATCTATCTATCTATCTATCTATCTATCTATCTATCATCTGTCTATCTATCTATCTATCTATCTATCTATCTATCTATCTATCTATCTATATGTTTCTTAAGCCTTTTCTTTCCTTCTGTTTGTTTTGTCCTATCCTATTCTTTGCTGTTTTGTTTGATTTTATCCTAACCTATCTTATTTCATTATTATCCTTTAATGCCTATTCGATTTCTAAGGAGAGGCAGAAAGAGAATGAATCTGAGCAGTAGGAGTAGTGGTGGGGACTTGGAGGAATGGGGGGGGGCATAATCAGAAGGTATTGTAGAAAAAACTTTTAAGAAAAAAAAAGTTGTAGACTAAACCATGACTCACTAAAATTTTTAAAAAATTATCCTGGTATGGCACTAAAGCCACAAAATTAAAAATAAATTTGCCACAAAATGGGAAATTTTAGAAATTATATACTCATGAAGAATGAATAGATAGGCATATTTTTGTCTTAGACTAAATAATTCAATTTTATAAAGATATCAAGGTCCCCTTTGTTAACCTAGAAATAAACTGTTTCTTATTCCATGAAAGTACAAAGTTGTTTCAAATTTTCTTTAGAAAAATTAGCACACAATAATTTGTGAACATCTGTTATATTTTTGTGAGGGCCTCATAATTCTCTGAAGTAAGGAAACGCTTGAGTGATTAGGAGAATGCTCGTTGATTAACGGAACTGAAGTACAAATAATATGAGAATGCAAATACAAACTGCACTTTGAACTAGTCAATACTATTAACTTGATGTCCCGACAATGGAAGGTCTTCCAGAGAAGAAAGCCAGCTTGGCCTTTCTCTCTATGTCCTGTTATTAGGAAATGGGGCTTCTTTATTCACCATCCTGCACCTACAGACATCAACTTTGCAGCAGTATAAAATCCCTGTCTTTCCATAATGAAAAGGATGCTTTTGTATTCTCACAAGTGATAGTGTCGGAGAGAAAGCATGAGACTGAGGCTGCACTCTGCAGCATTCCCTGTGAAAGCAGACCTCCAAAGTGCGCTCTAACTACACATACCAAGATAACAAGTGCATCTTTTTTATTATTTATTTATTAAAGATTTCTGTCTCTTCCCCACCACCACCTCCCCTTTCCCTCCCCCTCCCCCAATCAAGTCCCCCTCCCTCATCAGCCCAAAGAGCAATCAGGGTTCCCTGCCCTGTGGGAAGTGCAAGGACCACCCACCTCCATCCAGGTCTAGTGAGGTGAGCATCCAAACTGCCTAGGCTCCCATAAAACCAATAGGTGCAGTAGGATCAAAAACCCATTGTCATTGTTCTTGAGGTCTCAGTAGTCCTCATTGTCCGCTATGTTCAGCGAGACCGGTTTTAACCCAGGCTTTTAATGGCTAAAATCAAAAACACCAATGATAGCCTTTGCTGGAGAGGTTGTGGAGAAAGGGGTACACTCATCCATTGCTGGTGGGAATGCAAACTTGGGCAACCCCTCTGGAAAGCAGTGTGGAGGTTTCTCAGGAAATTCGGGATCAACCTACCCATGGACCCAGCAATACCACTCTTGGGAATATACCCAAGAGAGGCCTTATCATACAACAAAAGTATATGCTCTACTATGTTCATAGCAGCATTGTTTGTAATAGCCAGAACCTGGAAACAACCTAGATGCCCTTCAATTGAAGAATGGATGAAGAAAGTATGGAATATATACATATTAGAGTACTACTCAGCAGTAAAAAACAAGGACTTCTTGAAGTTTGCAGGCAAATGGATGGAAATAGAAAACACTATCCTGAGTGAGGTAAGCCAGACCCAAAAACAAGTGCATCTTAATAGTTCCCTACGATTGGAGCACAGGGAAGAACACAGTTGGGTTGGAAAAGAGGTGATTCTTCTTCAGTGAAGAAAATTAACAGAGAAACCAGAATAGACCTTGCTTTACTTCCTTCCTTTCAGAAGAAGTTTTGAAATAATTTGTTCTATTTTTCCGTCTGTACATACCTTGTTTTTAGAGGAAAGGAAAATAAACGCTGCTGTCTTGGAGTGTTATTGGTTTATTGCTCCCTGTAAATTCCAACAAAGAAGTCTTGTTCTCGGGACTCCTTATTTGTGTATTATTAGTGTTCAAATCTCCGGGTGCGTTCATACATATTAAAGGAAATCTGAGCGAAGTCTCTAAGAAATGGACACAAAATAGTTTTCGGCTTTGGAAAAAACAAGCGTATTTCAATGATGCACTCAATTACAGCAAGGACCCAAGTCTTCCATTCTTAAACCCCCACAACATTTAACAACATGGGCATGACTAGTGGTCCAGGTGTGCTGAGAAACGTGTTTAGTTTTTGTTACACCTACAAGGTCTTTCTGGGCTCTCACGTAAGGTCCCCAGTGTGCAGTGCCAGGCAGCCCTGTTTTCTTCTGTCCGTAGTTATCTCCCTCTCCATTCTCTGCTTGTCAATTGGAATGATCTTCACAAAACACAAACCTGAAACAGAGCCCTTTGCTGGAAAGCTCCTCTGCATGGAAGTTATGCGCGCAAGAATCACACTTGACTAAAATATCAGAATAAACGTCAGGCCACATGCTGGCTTGAATAACTGTGAATACTTAAGGCAAGAGCATGCCTGGGTTTCAGGAAATAGATGGGGCAAGGCAGACTATGTCCTAACTTGGTGTTGAGTGCTGAGGCCTTTCAGAGGTCCTCAGGCTATGGAGGATGAATGAGACTGGGGAGTCCTTCTACCCTCCCCACCCTCTGAGGACTCACAAAGAAGATACTATCCATGCAGCAGGAATAATGTCTTCAGCTTATCCTAGACCAGCTGGCCACTTGCTTTTGGCCTTTCTTAGCTATCAGAGCTTTGTGAAAGATTTCTTTTGTTTACAAGCTGTGAAGCCTGTGGTATTTTATTACAAAAGCTTGAATAGACAAAGTCAACTAATTATTCTTGACCTCTGTACTTTCAGAGGAATTATTCACTACCATGGAAAGGATTTCACTGCAGCAAATATCTAAGAAATTCAGAGTATGTTTTCCTTGTCTGCTGCTTCCAAATAGTTCATACATACTTAGTAATTTCATTTTGACGATGATAATATGCAACATGCTGGCTTTGAGGTGAACAATATCCTCCTTAAACCAAGGGCAGGACACAACATGCTTCTTCTCCATTAGAGACAAATGAGACTTAAAGTAATTCAATAGGATGATCACTCAAATGAATAGTTCATAAAAACATTCAAGATATAATTACACCTCTAGAGAAGCGGCGGTCCACAAGGCAACACACTGCACATTTCATCTGCTTTCTCGTTTGTCTCGGAGCATCCTCTCTGCGATTCTGCTTCATCCATGTTTTGCAGATCAAGATCAGGCAGACGCCGACTTAAGTTTTGCAAGGGGAACAAGAATGTCTCAAATCTTAGGTTGGTCAAAATATAGTTAGTGCAGGATTTTATGTGACATATGAAGGAAGAGAACTGATAATCTGCCCTGAGTGTAGGAAAGCGAAAGCTTTGGGGTATAATTTATCAGTAGATAATAATAGCTAGAGGAGACTCATTGCATTAGGTGGATGAGAGCCTACCAACTACCAAAACTTACATTATTTATGGGAACAAGGCTCTATATTTTTGCTGCCTGGATAATATGTCACAATAAGGGTCACAGTGCTAATGTGTATTTGTAACTTACTGGTCATTTTCCAGGAATCAAACTGTGAATTTTGCTTGCACATTGTCTTAAATTTTACAACTCAGGGAAACCTTGCATTTTCCTTTTGAAATTTATAGATTTTTCCTAGATCACAAAACTTGTTATATTGTTTGGTTTGGTTTTATTAAAGTAGGGTCTCTATGTAGTCCTGGAACAAACTCTGTAGACCAAGCTAACAGGGAAAGAGATCCACCTGCTTCTGCCTCCCAGTGCTGGGATAAAGGCATGGACCAGCATGCCTGGATAGGGATGGAGCATCAAATTTGAACTAAGCCTCTTGTACCTTTGCTGTGTTCTTTTCCCCCCTTGTGTATAAAAAAACCTCAGAATAATATAACTGGACCATTTTCTCCATCTTATTCATGGTTCCTTGTTCACCCAGAAACTTACTGCTAAATGCTTGATTTTCCAAGCCCACTGCATACAGATATGAGCCTAAAAAATGAGTATTTAAGATTTCTGAAGCTGGACAACCTAATCTGCTGCCTTTTTAGTCAGTGTGACCCTGGAGTCACTTTAGTAAGTGTGACTCACTACTTAATGTCTTAACACCCTGGGAACAAAGAAAACAATTCAGTTTTGAGACTGCAAAATTGAGAATTGATGTGGGGGAGGGGATACAGGACACACAGACTGTATCCGTGAACACCGTGAATCTGAGGAATGGGGGCACACACAACACCATGCTAACCCTGAGTCTCAGAAACAAGGAAACAGACTGCACTTTGCACAGCCAAAATCTGAGAAATGGAAGAGGGGGCACGGAGGGGCAGACTACACCCATGCAAACCTAGAATCTGACGACTGTACTAGTCTACCATCACAGAGTTTTGGGTTTTTATTTATTTATTTTTTATTTTTTTTTTCTGTTTTCTCACATTCTCCAGACACTCCATCAGAAAGTTGTCTAACGTAGGGCTCCAGGTTCCCATCAAATTTCTCAATGGAACATGTCTGAGGAGACCAATTAGAGGTATAAACTGTGAAGGGCCAATATGGACTTCCTAAGTAAGAGAAAAGGTGCTAAGGGAAGGTAGGGAGGGCGAGGGCTGAGGATTCTTTACACACACACACACACACACACACACACACACCCCATTCCTTCCTTCTTCCTCACTTTCACAGCCCTTCCTTTAGCTCACTCTTCCTTTCTCTTTCACAACTGGAGGAGGATTTCCCCAAGGGGTTCTGTGAAGGAGGAATAACAGGCAAGCCTGTGGGTACGAGGAAGCTTGTGCTATATTACCCATGTAATGAGGAAGGGTAACTGGCAGAAACAGTGGGAGCTGCCCTTCCATTGAGCATTGCTCAGCGCAGGTGCACAGCAGTTCCCAAAGCCTTCCTGTGGAGGGACTCCCCAGGGAAGATTATGAATTTACAGCAGAGACACAAGCACTGTCCTTCACAGAGAATGCTGGGAGGAGGACTCGGTAGCTCAAAGTTTCAATTCCACTGTAAATATTTATGAAAGGCTGCCTTGAAAAACACACCTTATTTACTCAGGCTATTCTTTATCCATTTGCTTTGCCTTAGGGTCAAAAGAAAATAATAAAAGGGGAACAATAAAATGCAACTAAAAGGAGGGAAGAGAGACTACGTGGAAGAAACACAGAGCTGACTGATTGCTATATTCATAGAAAAGTCTTCATTTTCACACTGGGTTTAGATAGGCAACAAATTGCTTTGTATATGTATGGTAATGCTAACTACACATACACATTGCTTGAGTTGCTAAGTTTTTATATAATACAAAATATTTCAATATTTGGGCTTATGGATTATTTAAAAGTGATCTAGACATTATTTCCTCTTAAATCTAATTAATTTTCAGGTAAATTGGCCGAAAATTAAAAAAAACTGAAACTATGTTTTGCATATGTAAATCTTTTAGAATTCCTTAGCCTTAAGGAGAAACTATTTGATTTTAGTGGCTTATTAAGGGTTTTGTTTGTCATTTGTGTGTGTTTGTGTTGTGTGTGTGTGCATGAGTTTTGTGTAGCACTTGCGTGCAGGTGCCTGCAGAGAACAGAGGGTGTTATTTTTCTGGGAACTGGAGTTAGAGGAAGGTGTGAGCCTTCTACTTGCAGGCAGAGTTAGGGCAAGTGTTGCCGTGAGTTGGAGGCCAGCTTGAGCTATACTGTGAGTTTCAGGTCATCATGAGCTGCCGAGTGAGACCCTGCCTTCAAACCGAACCAAACCAAATCAAACCAAAGCAAATCAAATCAGACCAACGACAAACTTCAAATAAGTTTCAATTCAAATAAGATTACGAATACCGATAATGTGAATAAGCTTCCTTTACTCTCTTAGAAATCAGCTTCTTTTTCACCTGTAGGTACATTTAATAGAGAATTTTTGTAAACACACAAATAAAGCAAGATATATCTGTTCAGAGATAAAGACTCAGGGCTGCCATTACAGACACACTAACCAGGAGACCCTGGTTTCTCTGAGTGCTGGATGACAGTGTGACCACCAGATGTTACTAGGTACAGTTCTTTGAGGGAGCGCTAGCTTAGGAACAGGAAGCTAACATAACTGAACAGAAATCAGCGATTCTAGAATATGAAATTAATACAGGCATGGTTTGAGAGAAACTCTCTGGTGTAGAATATCCACAGGGTTCTGGTACTCACTGGAGTCTTTTGGACTCCAATAAGCACTACTTAGTTTGTATGAGATCTTGAGTAAAGGCTCCAGGTTACAGTGAATTTTCTGAGAGCCTCTCACTAAAATGATGGTGCTTGGGAGCATCCTATGAGGAGATAAGGTAAACAAAGAAGAAGGAAACAATGACAAACCCCAACAAAAAGCAAAGAATTCCATGGCACTGGAGAGCTAGTTCACCAGTTAAGAGTGTGCACTGCCCTGTGAGGATCCACGCCTGGTTTCAAGAACCTATACTAAAGTACCCTCAACTGCATGTCACCGTTGATCCATGAGATCCCCAGTCTTTGGCCTCCTCAGGTATGAACTCCCTTCCCTGACACACATATGAAGACAGGTCCAAATCAGAAGCAGAAGGAGAGAGAGCACGAGCAAGGAACTCAGGACCGCGAGGGGTGCACCCACACACTGAGACAATGGGGATGTTCTATCGGTAACTCACAGAGGCCAGCTGGCCTGGGTCTGAAAAAGCCTGGGATAAAACCGGACTCGCTGAACATAGCGGACAATGAGGACTACTGAGAACTCAAGAACAATGGCAATGGGTTTTTGATCCTACTGCACATACTGGCTTTGTGGGGGCCTAGGCAGTTTGGATGCTCACCTTACTAGACCTGGATGGAGGTGGGTGGTCCTTGGACTTCCCACAGGGCAGGGAACCCTGATTGCTCTTTGGGCTGACAAGGGAGGGGGGCTTGATTGGGGGAGGGGAGAGAAATGGGAGGCGGGGGCGGGGAGGAGGCAGAAATCTTTAATAAATAAATAAATAAAAATAAAAATAATAAAAATAAAAAGAAGAATTAAGAGAAAAAAATAAAGGATGAGATTGGATCAATAATAAAAAAAGAAATAATATTTTATTAATTTATTTCAAGTATTTCCTCCATTCCATTCCAGTCCTGAAAAAACTAAATCACATGCCGCTGTAATTCTTTTCACTGCATTCGGAATGGCTTCTTGCTGAAGACTGTGTAATAACAGGCATTAAAATATTTCCCACCATGGTATAATGCGGTAGCCTGAGAATATTTCACTAGTGTTCCAGATATTTCCTTAGTGTGTCCAAATGGCATATCCTGAGAGATGCCAGAAGGAAGGATTGATTTGCCATGATTTCCAAATTTCTTGAAAGTTTTATTGACTTAGAATGCAAGCACAATTGGTGTATATTGTCTCAGATGGTTAAAACCAACGTCACATTAATTTAGGAAAAAAGAGAAACACGTACGTTGTGAAAACAAAGGAATCACAGGAATCGTTCAGGGCTGTTTCTATCACGGACTTGAATAATATCAAGAAAATCCCACCTCTCTCTTGCTGCAAGGCACCAAGCCCTTCTCACTCTTTTGGGTCTAGTAAATTTTAAATTTCTTGAGCTTTCCTATCACATAGCTGTCTGTTCCCATATCTGTCTATGGCATAAAGAGGGCATTTTGGGTCAGAATCTTTTTGAAAATAAAAAGCACCAGAGGATTTTGATTCACTTGCGTTGGGTCAGAGATACATTAGCTGAAGAAGCGTGAGATACAGAGCATTAGGGAACCCTCTGTCAGTGGGATTAGCCTTTTCCCAAAGAAAGAGAAATACTGTAGAGGTAAAAACCAGCAATATTTACTCTAGTAAACTGTGAGGGATAAAATGTGGTAATTCATTTATGATACTTCATTATTTGTTCTTCAGAAAGGTATGCTATATATGTATTTATTATTTGTTATTTTTCTTATATTTTTATATTCTGAGATTATGGCTGGATAGTGCCATTTTGGGGGGTCCTAGGATGCTAGTATATGGTTATAGAAATTATTATACGTGGTAAAACTTAGATATAATTTTTCATGCATAATTACTCAAGACAAATATGATATTTATATTAGGATTCAATGCTTTAAAATAAAATAAAATAAACAGAGTTAGAAAATGTGCCCCCTCTGAAAAAAAATATCAGGAAGAAGAATTATCTCTGCATAGACTGGTGTGGTACTCCCTTTAGAAATGGTGCTGGTGACATCGAAGAAGGGAGGAACTTATAAGGAGCCAACTATTGCAACACTCTCAAGGAACAGGGTGGAAAATTTAGCTCTTAACTATTTAGCAGCGGAGTAATGTCAGATCTTTCAAAGCGCAAAAAGGTATATGTGTGTGCATATTCATATTTCCTCTTTAGAAAGCAGCTCAATAGGGAATGTGCAAGAGTGGTGTTGAGGAAAAAGAAACCAGAGGTAGAAAGGTGGGCAGACTTCACAGGCACTGCCACGAGCATCATACCAAAAGGTTGCTGTTTAAGTGCTTACTGGAAAAAAAAAGCGAGGAACTAGGGAGGGAAGGAAGGAGGACAAATAGAGAGAAGAAATTGTAGGTCAGTGAAAAGCAGTAGGCCCTTCTTCAACAAGGCCCCCACGATGTCTGAGGCTGCATGATAAATATATAGTAATTTATACATGGTGTTGTAATATGGTTTTCTATACTTACACATCTCCAAGAGGCTCAATTTATAAATCATCATAGAAGACTAATAACTACTAGCAATTATGAACAATGAATTCAGTGAGATGTCTCAAAGTGTAAAAATATTTGCCACCAAAAGCCTCACTACCTTAGTTGACTCCTCAGGTTCTATACCGTGAAAGGAGAAAACAAACCCTTGTGAATTCTCTTCAAATTTCCACACATGCACTGAGGCATGAGCTCCCCGATCAAACTAAGTGTATATATTAAGAAGTGCAGCAATAGAAGTTACATGAATGTAGAATCCTGTTGTTTCTAATACGTTTTATTGAACATCATAACAACTTCAGCGTATCATAGTTTGCTTTTTCTTTATTGAATCAAGAACTTTCTTTTTTTTTGCTGAAAGCAAACACTTGTTTTTTACATATCTAAACACAAGATATCACTCTTGTGCTTTGTAACTTTTATTATGTAAGATACAGAATACTTGAGAAAAAGTACTTTGACAACACCATAGCTAAAATAGTAACTGAGATGCTAAATTACTAATGGGCACGTAGCATACAGAATATGGATACAATAAGTGACAAGACACGTGTCCTTGGGGTGGGGTAAAGATGGACAATAGGAGATTTCATCATGCTATTCGAATTGGCATGAAATTTAAAACTTATTGATTATTTTAGAGATTTTTTCACTGACTATCTTGGGCTATAGTAGATTTCTAAAACTGTAGTAATGGATGCCACAGAAGTGCTAGAAATCAATGCTAGTGTAGGACTATACTGATGTGAGTGAAATATTATTATTTAAAAAATTCTTAAAGATACTTTGAGCAGCCCAGTGGTTTGTTTCTTAAGTGGGGGAAAATGTTAAAAAGGTATTGAAAAGTAATCTGCATAATTCAGATGGGAATAAGATATGGAATGAATGAAAGAAATGTGTGATTAGTTCTATAATCTGCCCCTATTATCTACTATTAAATAAAACATATAACAAGAATAAGGAGATATATTTAAATAATAAAAAATAAAGAGTATAGATCATGATGCAAAGTTACTTTGCCTGTGGGTCATACTCTGTCTCTTGGAGTAATTAACCCTGCACTTCTCCATACCGCCACACACCACACACAGCCAAATATTGTACCTAATGAAATCCAATTTGTCCATTTACAATTCCTTGGAGTTGTAGCTTAAACGCTAATAATGGCTACCCAACTGATTTCACTTCCTGATGTAACCAGAAACTCTTCCACAAGAGCTCAGAATTAAGATGTCTTTCAGACAGAAGAATGTAGGCCAGTTTTTGTATAGGAAATGATTCTGCCTCTGCTGAGTAAGTTTAAAAATGCTTTCCTCAAAAATGTTATTATATTTGGAAACTTTAATCATGTCTATTTATTGATGAAAATAGAGAAACAGAAATTAGGTAATTTACCAAAGAATATATAGGCAAAAATAGTTACAAATGAATTCTGGATCCAGGTAAGCCATTCCCAGAGCTTATTCCTGGTAAAGTAAGAAAAGTGATTAATAACCCTGGAATAGCATGCCATCAGTGCTGCTTATAGTACAAGAGAGGCTTCAGCATCCTTCCTTAGATATCTACAAGGTCTTTGGTGAAAGTGCTGCCTGCAACATTTGGACAGCTACTCATCCTCTCTGACTCTATTTACCTACTAAGATATTCTTTGGGTTCCTAATAAGCATCATAAATGGTTCATGAAGACTCTTTCTACAGCCACTCAGACTTCTCTCAGTTCTGAGTGACTGGGAATAATCCCTAAACATAAGCTGTCTGCTTAGCATCTCTTCAGTCTGTAAAATCTCAACTCGAGTTTACTCAGTCTACTGACTTGGAAGACCGTTAAGGGAATATATGTAAAATTTTCTGTTGGTTTTCTTGTGGCAGTAGCTTCATCTCTATTAACCCATATCTATTAAGCCTTATAAGGCTCCCACGCCACTCTGAAGATTCCTACATCAATACCGCGGCATGACACATATGCCTAAGCACAAATTCCGTGATTATTGGGTTGCCTCACCTGTTTCCCTTCCTCTAGTGAAGCATGTTTGGTCCACAGGTGATGAACTGTTAGGCAAAGATTAGGAGGTTGTTCCTTGTTGGAGTAGGTGTGTCCTTGGAGGAAGTATGAAGTTTCAAATGCCCATGCCATGCCCGGTGTCTTTCTCTTTGACTGATTCCTTTAGATCAGGACATAAAACTCTCAGCTATATTCTGCACCTTGCTTTTCAGATTCCCATGATGACGTGATATGTGATTCCCCTCCTTATGCTGTGAATATGTTTGATTGCCATTGGTTAATAAAGAAGTTATTTTGCCATATAGCAGGGCAAAATATAGAAAGGTAGAAAATCCAAGCAGGGACAGAGGAGGAAAGAAGGCGGATTCAGCAAAAGCCATTTAGCTACCAAAGGAGAAAGATGCCAAAACCTTACTGGTAAGCTACAGCTTCATGGCAATATAGGGATTAATAGAAATAAGTTAATTTAATATTTAAGAACTAGCTAGGAATACACCAGAGCTGTTGGCCAAACAGTGTTGTAATTAATATAGTTTCTGTATAATAATTCAGGTCTGGAGAGCTGGAAAACAAAAATGCAGTAACCACTTACAATGCTGATCACAGAATAACCCTTTCAAACTGTAAGCGAGTCCCACATGAACTGCCTTCTTTTTTAAAAAGTTGCTTTGGTTATGATGTCTCCTCATAGGAACAGAACAGAAACTAAGACATAAATTGATATCTGATACAGGCATATTACTGTGATAGGTCTGACCATTCTTTTATTTGAAGGGATATGGAAGACTTTGGGACTTTGGACTAGAAAAGCAGTTCAACAGTTTAAACAGGGCTTAGCAGGCCATTATAGTAGGTACGTGTAAGACAATGGTGCTGAGAGTAATGTGGACTGTAAGGTCCCAAGGTCAAGAGGTTTCAGAGGGGAAGGTCTGCAGGCCATTCTTCTGAAACCTGAATTTTTGTAAAGAATGTATCAACTTTTGCCCTTGTCCTAGACAGCTGCCTGAAGCTAATAGAAAAATTTTGGATTAATGTCATTGGCAGAAGAGATGCCAAAACAGCTTGATATTGACTATGTTGTGCGACTATTAGTTATTACTCTCACACAGATCTACAAAGGAAAGGGCAAGCTAGACAAAGAGAAACACAGAATGTAGAGTGTGCAGAGACAAGAACACCCGAAAATGAAATGTTGAAGTTAAATCATGTGCTCAAGGAAATAAAACATTTAAAGAATGTCTGATGCTACATGGACGAAAGGGACTGCTTATGGAAAGACCTTTCTCCCCTAGCTAATCCTGTGAAAGCAAAAACATTCATTGGATTTCTTAAGCCTAAACAACAACAGAAAACTTAGGCAAATTTAACACAAGGTGGGGCCAGTTATCAGCTCCAAGAAGCAGAAGAACTTGTCAGCTTTGGTTGCATAGTTCTGACTTTAGAGAAGGACAGAGGAAAGGGATTATAGACTCTTCCTCCATGGTTAAGGAAAGGTTCTAAGGCTAAGTGTTTGGAAGGGCAGTCCTTGCCTGGAAGCCCGCAGAAGGCATTGTGTGAGTCTGTGAAGGTGAAGCCTGGGTTATGTTGGAGACTACAAGATGTTAGGAATTCCAGAGTCACAGGATACCTCCAAGGAGAGGTGGCTCCGCAGAGTGTGGAAATAGCCCAAGAAAGAAGTGTGTTGCAGTTAACAAAGATGAGAGGAGCGGGGAGATCTGAAGAACACTTTGACAAGGTAAAAGGCACCCAAACCTTAGCACAACTGACATCACAATGGAAGTACTATGTAGGCTTTGAAATTCAGCATATTACACCCGCCAAGATGAGAAAAAAATAGTCAGAATCCATCAAAGTCCATGCTTCTGGGAACGTCCCTAAATGGACTAATCTTGTTTTCCAGCTTCTGTATTTCTGCTTCTGGCCAACTGTTCTTATTAACTGAGGTATATTAACACAAGATGTGTTTTTGTGTGCTGGAAAGTTCATCCTGAGAAAGGCCCTAGGCTACCCTGGGATGCCAGACACCCAGTAAGGTTCCTTGCTAGCTAATGAAGACTTTCTATTGGCTTAAACCTGTTTCTAAATAGTCTTCTCTGGTGAATACTTCACAACATCAACACAAGATGCAGATTTTGGCAACTGCCCTGCTGGTTTTCAGTCTTGTTTCGGTTCTCCCTTCTGAAATGATAANATATTCTGTGTCAATGTATGCTGGGAACATGCAGTCTGTTTTTTTAAATTATTAATATTTTACATTAATAATTTTACATTACGAGATTCTCTTGAGTTTGTTTGAGTCTTGGAAGAGAATTTGGATTCTTAAACAGTGTTGAGACTGAAAGACTATGGGCACTTTTGAAGGTTTTACATTATGATATGGTTGCAAGGCTATGGAGTCCAGGGAGTCAAATGTGGTGGTCTGAATGAGAATTGCCCACGTGGGTTCCTATGTTTGCATGCTTAGCTTCCAACTGATTAAATGTTGGGGAAGGACTAGGAGGCAGTGTGGCCTTGGTGAAGTAGATATACCTTATTGGGAGAGGTGTGTTACTGGTTTGGCTTTGAGGCTCTCAAAGTCCATCCCAGGCCCAGTCTCTCTCTCTCTCTCTCTCTCTCTCTCTCTCTCTCTCTCTCTCTCTCTCCCTCCCTCCCTACAGATCAATATGTAAGGCCATCAGTTACTATTCTAGGGCCATGTCATTCTGCTTTAAGCCCTGATGGTAATGGGTTAATCATCTGAAATTCCAAGCAAGCCCTATGTTAAATGCTTTCTTGTGTAAGAATTACTTTGGTCATGGTGTTTCTTCACAGCAATAACAGTAACTAAGACAGATGTATCATGACAATGTTGTACATATGCACTATGGAATACTATTCCACAGTAAGGAAGCATGAACTAGAAAAGGTCATATGAAGTGATGTAACCCAGACCCAAAAAGACAAATGTTACATGTTTTTCCCATCTGGTTTTTAGCTCCAACTCTTCAGATATAAATATGTAAACTGAAATAACTGCAGAAACCAGGAAAATAGAAAGGGACCATGGCAGAGGGAGCAACAAAAGGAGGAATGTCAAAGTATAAGTAGGTTCAAAGGGGAAAATGGGGAGCGGCTTTATTTAGGAAAAGAGGAGGGAGAGGGTAAAATAACAATAAAAATGTCAGAAATAAACCGGGTGGTGGTGGTGCATGCTTTAATCCCAGTACTTGGGAGGCAGAGGCAATGGTTTTCTGTGTATTTGAGGCTAGCTAGGTCTACAAAGCGAGTTCCAGGACAGCCAGCAGTGTGGACTGTTACACAGAGAAACCTTATCTAGAAAAATATATGAAAGAGTTATTGGGTATTATTATCTATTTGCTTAAAATTTAAAATTTTACCTTTTAAAAATGATTTCTTTTGTTTTTTTTTTGAGTCTGTACTATAATTGCATTATTTCCATCTTCCCTTTCTTTCTCTAGCCCCTTCCATTTACTCTCTTTCAAATTCATGGCTACTTTTTTTCCTTAGCTGTCACATACATGTATACATAGAAATACAACCTGATCAGTCTGTGTGTCACTTATATGCATATTTTCAGGGCTGGCCACTTAGAGTTAGAAAACTATGTGGTACACTCTTTCTCAGAGAAAACTGTCCCATTCCTTCCAGTCTTTAGTTGTCCATGGTACTTTGATTATGGTTGAGGCCTTGCAGGCCTTCTTATCTGTCCACTTCAGCATGTTGATTATTGTCCTTGTTAAATTCATGTTTAGGCAGTCAATTTGGTGAGACTTTATGAGTATAGCTTCTGACATTAGTAGGAGCCACAATCTCAGAGCAAGCTCCTTTATCTTCTGGCTCTTAAAATCTTTCCACCCCCTCTTCAGCAATGCTCCCTGAGCCTCATGTGTGGAGGCTGTTTTGTAGATGTATGTCTTGGGTCTGGGCTTCATAGTTCTGCGTTTTGATTGGTTGTGTTTTCTGTCCAAATTCTAACATCTAGACTTTGTGTGATGGCTGGAGAAGTAGACCTGTGGCTTTTGGTTAGAAGCACAGTAACAGAATCCCCTGCTACCCCAGTTGCTGTACTCCTGTGGCAGGTATAACTAAGGGTTAACAAACTACGAAAATACTTTCCATGTATTTCCTAGCTGAACTCAGAAAGAGTCCACAGAACACATTCATAAACCGCTATCTTCATTTTACACATCTTTTTGCTAGGACCATTTTAAACTAAGTGTTGAATATTTCCATTATTTATCATACATCGGGACCTAAATAGCAAATCCATTATAAAGCCTGTAAGGTTGTTCATTAACAAGTATCTATAAAAGGGGAAATTCCAAGAAAGGATGAAGAGAAGGATGTCAGGGGTTCACAGGCTAGAATGCTGAATCTTGATTGTCTTGCTGATAATTTTCTCAAACTCCCCTCCCTCTAAAGCTCTTTCCTTTATCTCCACCAACTCTTCATGTATTTTGTTATTGAATCCAGTTTGATTTTATTTTTGTGTCTCACAGAACTCTCATGTTTTTCATCCTCCACTAGTGGATGATAAAGAAAGGAATTGTGGGTAAGATGCAGTCTTTTGTCTATGCTCCTTTTCACAACTCTTATCTCCCAAGCAGTCCTGAACTGAAGTAATGGCGTGCAAACCTCCTGGCATCCAGCACAGGCAACTGCAAACTTTTTGGAGCCATCCTCTTTAATTGCAACTATTACACTCAGATCCTGCATTCTCAATGGTTTTAAATTGTGTAGTCTGATGGCCCCAATCAGCAAAGACAGTTCTCCTTTCAGAATACTCTCATTGATTGTAATTTAAGAGAAAGCTTAAGGATTTTAACTCTCTTTTTTTTTTAAGAAAAAAAAAAGCACACAGAAATGAGTGAGAAGCTTTAGGATGACTGGTTCCCATTAGCAATTAGAAGCAGAAAACAAGTAGGCACCCAATAATACCCTACGTTTATGCTTCTTTTCCCTGTATTCTTCATCTTCAATTCCAAGAAGCTACAGTAAGCTACTCTCCTCACAGTGCACTTATATCTGCTATTTTCCCTCTTTCACTGCAGGACTTGATGCTGTGCAGCAGATAGCCGAACTCTAGGGGAGTGGAAAATTGGAAAGTTAGATATAACAGTGGAAAAAAAAAATGAAAGAAAAAAGTCTTTTTATTGAGGCTTAAAGAAATAGGGCCAATTTTGGGGTTATATTCAGAGACTAGAGACGATAAGGGAAGTGACTCCTCTAGCACCATGTGAGGAAGGTAACTTCCCCCAGGGGTCAAGCCTGAGACAGGAACACTGGGTTTAATCTTTTCATGAATAGCCTACAGAACAATGGCTCTCAACCTATGGTTTACCATCCCCATCAAACAACCTTTTCACAGGGGTCGCATATCAGATACCGTGCCTATCAGATTATGAATCATAACAGTAGCAAGATCACAGTTATGAAGTAGCAACAAAATAAATTTACAGTTGGGGGTGACAACCACATGAGGAACAGTGTTAAAGGGTCACAGCCTTAGGGAGGCTGAGAAACCACTGCTCTAGAGAGACATGGGCCATCAGTCCAGGTCTAGGATTACCATATATTACAAGTGTCATGACATAATAACGTTTTGCCTAGAAAATGGTTATTAGAATGTTTCTACAATGTAAATATAATTAGTGAAAATCCAATGTTTTGGAAATTTACTTAATATGATCTGAATACATTAAAAGTCTAATATATACAGTGCCTGCTATAATATGTTATGTTGCTGTATTGGCGGTGGGCAGTTTCCAATAATTTAGAGTCAAATTGGATAAAATAATAGAATTAAAAGTTAAATAATTTAGAATTAGAATTAAAATGTATATGAATAATTTATTAATTCTATATAGTTACTAAGCTCAGAGAAATAATATGCAAGTTGAAAAAAGTCTGCATGTAGACAACCCTGATCTCTTTTCGGTACAATAAAGGACTATAAGGAAATCCTTCACAAACTTTCATTGCAGGTGCTTTTATATTTCTGCAGGGCAACAGAACAATGACAAAATTCACATACTATATTTCCTTCAAGCTATTCCAAAGACTGCTCAGTTTAAGATTTGGCTTAATGTGCCTGGCAGCTGCTTGGTGTGAGCTGTGACATTTCTAAAATGAGAATCCACTCAGAATTATAAGCCTTCATTCCTGCTGTAAGTGTAAAGGTATAATGGAAAAAATGTTCCGTTCTTGAAGACTGAGAGATATAGTATGAAGTCAGCACACAGTGGGTCAGAAAGAATGCTACAGCAAGCAAATCACTTGCTTTCAGTTCGCCCAATGCCACTTGCTTCTTAATTCTTTTCCTCCCCCTGAGATCAGAAGACATTGGGCATGTTCAACGTGTTGGTGGAAGACAGAGACCACTTGTTGGTTCCTGGCCGCCCGGCTAGCTTAGACCCAAAATAATGACACAGAAACTGTATTAATTAAATCTCTGCTTGGCTCACTAGAGCTAGCTTCTTTTTGGCTAACTCTATATTAATTTAAACCATTTCTATTAATCTGTATATTGCCACGTGTCTGTGGCTTACTGGGTAAAGTTCCCAGTGTCTGTCTCCGGTGGCTTCATGACTTCTCTCTGACTCTACCCTTTTTTCTCCCTGCATACAGCCTAGCTTTTCCCACCTAGTTCTGTTCTTCCATTGCCATAAGCTCAAAGCAGTTCTTTATTCATTAACCAGTAAAAGCAACACATAGACAGAAAGGACATTCCACACCATCAAAGTGAAATGGCTGTAGATACTGCTCCTTTTCCCAATCACGACGCACTCCTTGCTACTCTTAAATATCACTGTAGTCTCATATTCTTCCTCCATCTCCCCCTTCCTCCCTCCTTTCTCTCTCTCTGTCTAACAGATAGATACTTTCCAAATAAACATACAGGATCCAAACTAATTATTGCTAACCCATTCATATAAACAGTAGTTCTGATTTTGCTGCCTGTATTATATCCTTTTCTCAGATTCTTTCATAGCACTGTGTACTACATTTAGCACAAATGTCACATTGTCAGGTAACCACCTAAATACTTTCATCTTCTGCACAAAACCTCTGTGAGGGAAGAAACCATGTTATGCACCTATCCCAATGTGTGTTGTAGAAAAGAAAATCAATAAATCCTTATTACATTAATGCTTCAAGACTCAGGCATTATGGTTCATGATTATAATCATAGTAGCCCAGAGTCCAAGACAGAAGGATTGCTACAAGTTTGAAGTCAGCTGGAACTACAAAGTGAGTTCTAGACCAGACCAATTGGAATGAAATGAGAGAACATTATGGCCTCCATAGGCTCATGTATTTGTATGATTGGTGCTCAGTTGGTGAACATTTGGGAAGGATAAGGAGGTGTGGCCTTGGTGGAGGAGGTGTGTCACTGATCTTTGGCATTGAAGCTTCAAAAGCCCACTCCAGGCCCAATCTCTCTCTCTCTCTCTCTCTCTCTCTCTCTCTCTCTCTCTCTCTCTCTCTGTTGCCTGCATATCAGGATTTAAAGCTCTCAGATACTGATCTAGTGCCACACCTTTTTGTTTCCTGTCATGATGATCATGGACTAACCCTCCAAAACTGTAAGAAAGTCCCCAATTAAGTATTTTCTTTTATAGGAGTCACTTTGGTCATGGTGTCTTTTCATAATAATAGAACAGTTACTAAGATACCATGTATGCTTTTATGCATGCCTGTATGTCTGTAACTATCATCTATCTATCTATCTATCTATCTATCTATCTATCTATCTATCTATCTATCATCTATCTATCTACCAATCTATCTGTCTGCCATCTATCTATCTATCTATCTATCTATCTATCTATCTATCTATCTATCTATCCATCCATCTATCTACATACCTACCTACCTATCTACCTATTTACCTATAATTAGGGTAAGAACTTTATAGAATGTCTTGTTATTTATAATGAAACTTATTCATGGAATGAATGAATTAAATGCCATAATGTTCCAGTCAATTCAGGCAAAAAAAGTATAGAATGGACAATGATCAAAAGAAAAGTAAAGACTGTAATGAGGGTAAAAGGTAGTGCCATTTCCACTGCATGAAGGAAAAAGGATTTCTTTCCCTTCTGCCAGAACATGATGTTGTCATGTAAGACTAAGACTGGAGTAACTGGACATTTGAATCATATAATCCATATGAATCTGAGTTTGGGCCCAGCTATTTTAAAGCAAATTTGTGATTATCCATTATGACAGAACATTCAGATGAGAGATTGCCCAATCAGTGTAAGAGAGGGCACTCCCAAACCAAGCCTATACATATATAAATCAAATTGTTGGCTAAAATTATAAGCAAGAATCTAGAATAAGAACAAGTAATGAAGATGGCACATATAATGGCAATCCATCTATGTGGTCAATTAGTTGCTCTTCTGTCATGTAGTGTTACTTAAATTTTATATTAACAGGTAAACATATACCAGGTGATCTCTAAAAGTCATATTTGAAATAAAAGAACAGAGGAATTTGCTAATTATCCTAGTTTTCTTGTTATTGTTAGAAATCTAAAATTTTATCAAGCATAAAATATTTCCAATTGTTAATTATACCACATGAAGAATATACCTATGATATCAGATGCTATTTCTCAAGAACTCTTCTAACAAAAAATATAATGAAAGTTGAGCTAGGTAAATTATCTCAGTTTGAATTAGTATGTAGGTAGATATGAACTACTTATGTTTTGGACCCTTATATAACTACAGAAGAAAATAAATTAAGGAACTAAATATAAGTAATACTAGAAAATCAATAAAATTAAAATGAATAAAGAATAATTACTTAATGTGAGACATATTGCTAAATGATAGTTTATATATTTGGAAATCTATTCTAAAAGGAGATGATGAAATGCTGTTCTCTCAGAAACAGTCTAAGGAGAACTTTTATTCAGAGATACAGTTTTGAAGGACGTGTTGGAAACGCTTAGGGCAAGTTCTGAATTAGTTACATCTGAAGTACAGGACAAGGCGACCTGAGATGTAGGTATGAGAGTCCAGTGTCTGTTCCATGAGTCATCTGCATTAGCTTTCATATATCTAGGCTACTCAGATAAAACTCCTGCCCTGATTATCATCTGTATTCTGCTTCTTATGGTGAAGCTCAAGGAGAAAACATACCTAGGTATATAGGTATTGCCTTTCCATCCAGAAATAAACACATGAAAGCAAAGATGATTTATTATCTACACTGCTGATATTTCTAGTTACACACACCCAGATGCGTGTGCACAATGCAATACACACACACACATACACTCACATGCACATGCGCTCATGAAATACACACACACACACACACATACACATACCCTGAAATCTATGTAGCACTTTGCTGAAACAGTCCCTTATTTTTCCAAAGTAAGTTCAGCAATCTTCAAATATACCAGGCACACCTGCCTTTTAAGCTCCTCAAGTGGTACTCATGGTTCACATATCATCCATAGCTCAGCCACCTGTGGTGCCCTCTTGTGTCATGCCTTCCATCTAGGATGTTTCTTCCTGGAAAATTTGCATCTTAGTTTTTAGAAGAAATTTATCCCTTCCACATAGGACTTCTGTGACAAGTACCTTTTGCCCGGGATTAATTATGCATTTTATTACATAGGATTAGAGAATGCCGTTTATATGTCAACAGCAGTAGTCTTCACACTGAATTTTAGTTCTTTTCAGGCAGGTTATATAATGTCTGCTAAGTAGTTATATCCTTAAATGTAAAATAAACTACATTTGAGTGCTTGAATTCTCTTCATCAAATCACTTATGTTCATTAAAGTGTTAATTTCCTGAATTTCTTAAAAATCTGCCATTTATATACTTTGTAGTTTCTATACATTTTTTTGCCATATGTGTTTTCACTTGTTCTCTGTGATGATGTAATGTGACAGATTTCTTTTTTATCATTTTTATATTGTTGACGTGGAAACTGTTGTGTAAGAAGACTGTGATCCTCAGTACAACACCATAAATACCTATGAGATCCTGCTTAGCTATGAATGAACGAAGGTCTTCAGCTCTCTCTTCAGAAAACAAACACAGGCCATCTTCACTTCTAAACTTGCTACTATTAGCACCTGCCTATTGTCAACCAGTCATCTGACATCTCGGAGTCATATCTTCAGCCTTCACAATATCTCACACCAACAAGGCTGAAGATAGGCACTCACCTCACACTGGTTATCACTCCACTCAAACTCCACAAGTGCCAGCACCAGAATTCTGATTCTGTCCCAGTCTCCTGAATGATCATTTGATTTACACAGTACTTCCCAAGTCTGAGGCATCCTTCAGAGACCTTGGAGAGATGGAGCTGCATCTAAATATCTAAGTGTACATTTATTTCAACACAAGAGATAACTGCTCACCAGATTTTTTTTTTCCTACGAGGCTATAGTTTGGGTAAAATTACAGACAGTTATGTCAAGCAAGTCTCCTTTGAGAACTGATCAAATCTATCTATCTATCTATCTATCTATCTATCTATCTATCTATCTATCTATCTATCATCTATCTATCCATTAATTTTTAGTGGTTTGGATGAGAATAGCTCCAAAGTCTTATATATTTGTATGCTTAGTGCTCAGTTGATGAACATTTAGGAAGGATTAGGAGGTGTGGCTTTGGTGGAGGAGGTCTATCACTATCTTTGGTATTGAAGCTTCAAAAGCCCACTCCAGGCCCAGTCTCTGTCTCTGTCTCTGTCTCTGTCTCTCTCTCTCTCTCTCTCTCTCTCTCTCTCTCTCTCTCTCTCTCTCTCTCTCTCTCTCTCTCTCTGCCTGTTGCCTGCAGATCAGGATTTAAAGCTCTCAGATACTGATCCAGTGCACACCTTTTTTGCTTCCTGTCATGATGATTATGAACTAACCCTCCAAAACTGTAAGAAAGTGTCCAATTAAATATTTTCTTTTGTAGGAGTCACATTGGTAATGGTGTCTCTTCATAGCAAGATAACAGTTGCTAAGATACTATGTATGAATCTACATGTTAGAAATTTCCAAAAATAAATATCTTGTTGAAATTGGATTTTTACACTGGTTCTGAACTGTAAATGCCCAACATTCTGAAAGACTTTTACTTTGTATATGGTTATTCCTAGCATTTCTAGGGAATTTATGACGCATACCTTCAAGTGTACTGAAGTCACATGGAATTTATGCTCTGGAAACTTCTGAGTTTATATGTTTGACTCCCCAGTCCACCACTGACCTTCACGAACAATCCTAGGCTTCATTATCTCTCCTTGTTAAATGGGAATAAAGGAACTATCTACTCCATAGGTATTATAATAATATCACTTCTTATTTTCATTATGTGTGATGTGATGTGGGAGTGTCATCAATCTGTTGATTTCATTGGCTGAGCAATAAAGAAACTGCTTGGTTGGCCCTGATAGGTTAGAGCATTGGTGGGAGGAGTGAACAGAATGGGATGCTGGGCGGAGGAGGAAGTGAGGTCAGACTCTGCTCTGCTCTGGGGCAGAGACACCATGCTCAGCTCTCCCGGGTAGACGCGATAGCTCTGCGCTCTGAGGCAGACGCATGAAGCTGAGACCCATGATGGACATAGGCTAGAATCTTCCCGGTAAGCGCACCTTGGGGTGCTTACACACATCATTAGAAATGGGCTAGTCCAGGTGCGAGAATTAGCCTGTAAGGGCTAGAGTTCATGGGCCAAGCAGTTCTTAAATGAACACAGTTTGTGTGTTGTTATTTCGGGCATGAGCTAGCCAAGCGGCCGGGGTGTTGGGGACGCAGCCCCGCCGCCACTATTCCAACAGTGATGATGTGTCTAAAAGGTGGCATAGTATCTGGCATAGGTCAAATGTCTATTATACTTGCTGTGGGGAGAATGAAATAACAGGGGATTTAGAATTTCAAGAGACTCAGTTCCCTCCTGGACATTTCATCTCACCCTTTACAAAATCTCCAGGAAATGTGTTTTACTGGCCTTCTAATTTATTGACAAGGACATCAGACCAAAACAATGGCTGATTGGGAGGTCTTCTGCATATGCTATATGCTATTTTTTAGAGGTGACATTAACAATGACAGTATGCTACAGCTAACCACATACTAGAGGCTTTTTCAATTTTTTTTTTCTTTAAAAGGGACATGTGTTTTTCAACCTTCCCACTTTCTTGAGTTATTTGTAAGGTCATGAAAAAAAAACTATAGAAATGAGGATATCTCTTCCTTTTCCTGACCTCTAGACAGATTCTGAAGACCTGGGAGTTATGAAGCTTGCTTTGAAATTATCATCAACCATTGGCATCCCATTACTTTATCTCTGCCTTCTCTCTGAGCTTTAACAGGTTGAAACCGATTGGCATAGCAATGTCTATCTGCCTGCTGCTTCAGGGCATAACCTGTGGGGGTAAAATCAAGATGCGGACACAAGCAACTCCAGCAGAGTGATACAATTTAAATAACAACTCAGAGCAGACAGTCTATACATTCTAGCAAATTGCCCGGGCTCTTCCATCTGGGAAGAGAAACCTCGAAACTGCAGTGTACAATCTCAGTGGATGTGGAGAGTGAAATGCCTCCTGCAAATGAAACTCACATTCAAAATATGTGGCAAAGTGACAATGGATGCTTCTGCAGAATCATTTCTGAATATTAGCTACAATCAGTGCATCTCGTAGGCAGCATAGGTGATTTGGGTTTTGAGGGTTGAAGCATTAATATTCATTACAGATAATAAGATTTGATAGCCAGAGACATCAGCAAATCTTTGGCAATAACAGCAAGTTATCTTCACAATGTTTGGGAAGCATTTTGCTCTCATTTCTCATGTTACAGTTGACACCCAAAGTTATGTTCTTTTTAGACGATTTTCTTTTATAAATGTTCTCTTCTCATAGTCTGATTGTCTTGTTTTTTATTTTAGAGATTACCATGTAATTGATGCTAGCCAAATGCATATTGTGGATATTATTATTGCTAGCCAGAGGGTTTTCTCAACCAGGACACTTTCCAATGAGATTGAGGAGTCAAGGGAATAGTGTTGCAGAATCACTATTTTATTAGCTTCTTTCTACGTCGGAAGTGATACAGCCTGCATTTTCCATTTTTCTGAATCCATGCTCCAGTGGGTTATATCAGGTTTCACCTTTAACATCAGCCAAATAGATTTGAGAGGAGACAAATTGAGATTCAAAGGATAATATAGTTTTTGAAGATATAATAAAGCCGACTAACATGAATTGAATAGCACCTTGGAGCAAGTGTAAGAAAAAATGTTTAATACTTGGAATTGGTGTCTGCTAGAACCACTTACTTAAAGTTCTTCCCATATTTTATTGGAAAGTGATACTTAAAAGGATTTATATCATGGCTAAAGAATCTTTTAAAGCTGGCCTTCTGTGCATGCAAACATTCAATTTTAACTCACTTTCTTTTATACCATAAAAAGGATTGATGTCATTTCCCCTTAAATAATCATTTACAAAAACAAGCAACCTTCTGCACTTACAATGCCTGCACCACTTTGTTTTCTCTTTTTCACCCCCTTTACGAAGGCAAAGAAGCACTTTCTAAGAGTATCTATTAAGTGGGTAGTTTGGACAGAAATGAGACTATGGAATAAATTAGCTATTTTCTTTTCTGGAATGCGTTATTATAAGGAATAGCCATAGCTTCAAAAGGCAGTAAAAACATTAGCCTTCATATTCCTATCTTCTGTCTTTATCACTGATTTTCTATGACTGTGACCTTGAGCAAGAATCAGCTTTCTGCTGTCTCAGTGTGGATTAGGAAAACGAAGCCAGATAACTCTTTTGCAAAGCACCAAGGCTCTTTCAGACAGGTTTGGGAAGGCGGAGTAGAATCTGTTTTCTTTGTCGCCACAGGCTTCCTACATGCCACGCTGCTGATTCCCTCAGGTGGACTCTGTCTCTGTGGCTATGTGCCCAGGTGTATCTTGGACGATAAGAAAGATTCCTGCTGAACTCAGACGCCCTTTGCTGGAACATCTGTCCCCCATAGTTTGGTGTCAGAAATTTTATTATGAGGAATTTTGGCTTAACAGAAATTATATAATTTATGTGAAAAATATTCTCAAATCCCTCCTGTTTACATTAGTATGCTTATGGAAAGGGCAAGGAGAGACCAGTTCCTTTACCTTGCTTCTACTCCAAATACCATTTTCTCTATGTTTCATTATTGTCCATGCTTGTGGTCTGTCCCAAGTTTCATCTTCTATTAGACCTTGCTCAGGTATGTATGGAAGCTAACAGCTTAAAGCTGCAAAATGAAGTAAGGCTGTTGACAAATATTTATGTATTACCCCATGAAACCATGATTTTTGGAGGGTTCTAGATGGGACTTGATTCACTGATATGATAAATATTACTGCCAATCTGTGACCGAGTAAAAAGAACAGTATGACCGTCACTTGCAGGACACAGGAGAAAGAACGTGCAGTATCTGCTTAGGTAGGGAAACAGTGGATTGTTAACCAGTCTGATTAACGTAGCCAGTCAAACTGGTAGCTATATATCAATGTAGTTTCCTAGGAAGCAAAATAACATTATAGGAATTGAGATTGCATTAATATATGGGAAACTATACAGTGTGATTTCTGTTAGATAGACAGATATCTATCTATCTAGACAGCAAGCTCAGGAAGTGCAGTAGCCTGGAGATTATTGAGATCATTCACCCATTACCACAATCAACCTCTTGAATGGTGTTATCTCATTTTTGGGTATCCCAGGTTCTCTTGGTAGAGAGATGGACCAAGCTAAGAGCCCTCAGTTCTAGATTGTAAGCTTTCACATCTCCTGGAGTCTACTTGAAATGAGAAACAGACAGAGGGATGGAGTAAGGCAGAATTAATACAGAGAGGAATACAGGACCATGATGTAGAGTATATAGACTATTTTTTACAAAAGGAGAAAGTGTACTAACGCAAAATGCTAACGTAAAACTTCCAGAAAGAAAAGAAATCAGAAAAGGCCCCAAATAGCAGGTCCTAGTTATGGAATAAGAACATCTGCTGCTTTGTCTGGCCCAGGAGACAAACAGCCACGCACAGCTTCTCCATCCTCTGGAAAGCATGTTAATAGGGTGGAGGCTGGTAAAACACCGGAGGAATGACAAAACCAAACCAAAACAACTGGCAGCCAAACCAAGCAACAACCAAACTTGAAAGAGACACGAATCTAGTAGGAGTGTGGGTAGGGGCAGTGGCTGATGGCCAGGAGAGTGGACAGAAAGGCTCACACATTTTGAAATAGAGCCCATCCCAGGTACCAGCTTCTCCGAACAGAACATTTTAAAATTAGTCCTCAGTTGAAGCATCTCCATCTTCTGGAATAGTTTTTAAGAGCAAATAAATTTGGTCGGGATAACACAGTCAATCAACAAAGACCAGTATGCAGATATCAAAGGGGATAGGCTACAGTATCTTGCCACATAAAATTTATTTTTAATATACCACAAAAGATTTTAAAAGCATTCTTATGTGTCTTTATAATGGTAATAAGTCCATTTTATAAATCCCATAACACTGTCCCAGTGTTAATCAAATGTGATTTCCAGAGATTTCATTCTACATAATTCTCCTGACTAACAGGTAATAAAATACATTTTGGAAATATGGTTTATTTTATATTCATGGTATATCACGATTGATAGATATAAAGAATGGTTTTTAAAAGCCCCACTTAACTGATTTAACCCCATATTATTTGTCCAAGAGATTTTTAACCCTCATTATATTCTTTATAAGGCTGGGTCGCAATTTTATAAATAGGGCCCTAGCAATATAATTCTTCACAAAATCTCTTTACTTTCATTAAATTATTTTTCTTGATCACATCTTTGAGAAGCAAAGATAATTCGAGGACTTCAGAGTTTACAAAAACTATATGGAAACACAGCAAAACATAGTTGTATAGTGGTGTTTATCTGTTCAATGACACCATGAGCACAGTCAACATCAGTTTAGGGCCTTGTCATCATAAAGCAGAGAAGTAGTTCATTCAGTAGAAAGTTACTGAAGACTGACTTTGACCTGGAATTTCCATAGAGCCTGGGAATTCTGTGGCAAAGAGCAAAAATCCTTTAGGCAGCTTATGTTCTGGAGAGATGAATCATAAAATAAGAATAAGTAAGACAGCCATTTAAAGTTCTGGGAAGAGAACTCATGAAAGAGAATAGGAGGCACTGGGGGAAACAGAAAGGCGTTGAGTTGAAATTATACAATAAGGTAGTTGAGGGAAATGTAAAGGAGCTAGAGATTGAAAGGGATGAAAAAAGATACATTTAAATACACGAGGAGGAAAGAATCCCAGGAAGAAGAAAGAGTAGGTACAAAGGCCCTGCCATAGAATCAGGTGTGGCTGCCGCACAAACCGAAAAGGGAGGTAGGCAAGGCTAGTCAGCAGGGAGAAGCTTAGAAGGCGTCAAGGCCAGAGAAATGCCCAGGAACCAAAAACCTTAGCATCTCACTGGCCACTGTGATTCTCTTTGCCTTTTACTAGGAAGAAGCTGTGAAATCACTGGAGATCTGCCGCAGAAGAGTGTCATGGCCTCCTCTGCGTTTTACTCTCTGAGCAATTTCACTGAAGCACAGATAAAAGGACCTCACGGCCAGCACTAACCAACTAGTTAGCAGACTACCCCATTCCTTAGGACGATAGCGAGAGCAGTACAGACCCAGCAAAGACAGTGTGGAGTTGGCTCTCCATTTTAAAGTTGAGGTCACCAAAATCTCTTGATGGAGTGAAGATGCAGAGACAATGCCTACATGCTTCCATATTTTGAAGTTTGACTCGTTGGATGAATATAATTGCCATCAGCCAAGAAGGGGAGTGGCTGTTTTCCCGAGTTTGTGATGCCCACATCAAGTACCAGTATCTGAGCAAAGTCTACAGTGTGCAGACTTATTCAAAGTTGTAAGGAGAAGGGAGGTTCCATGTCTTTGGTCGTGAGCAAATGAATACATAGTGACTAATCAGACAACCATGCTTGGGAAATTACTCTCTAACACAAAATTCATAGCACGGTCTCTAAGGTTACTCACAGCGTAAAGTTCTGTAATTAGTTTTACACTGTAGCCAGTAGCATAATTTAAAGCGAAAGACCCCAAATTGCCTTTTAATTCCACCCTGACTTCTTTCTTTATCTACTTTCCACAAGCTTCTCGCCTCACACACCCTCCGAGCTTCCAGCCTCAGCTATCCAAGCTTGTAATTAGCTGCACTTTACACAGGGTTCATTAATCCTTTCTAATATTTCTCTCCTATCGGCTTTGGATTCTAAATGTTTTTACTTGGCCTCTTTTTAGGCTCGTCCATTTCTTCTGTTGTCTAGAGCTCAAAACCTTTGTCTAGACTAAATGGCTGAAGGACTTTTCAAATGAGCTTTTTTCTGTCGCATTCATAGCTAATTCTAGCTATTCACTATGGGCTTCTGTGTAGTGAACTCCACACTGGACCACCTGTTTCTTTAATAATTCAGTTCATTTTCTCTTCTAAGAGAGATAAAGTACAGCATGTTTTTCTACAAAGGTAAATTGTTTCTTTTTCTTAAATGCTTCATATCCTGATTTCTCAGCATCAAATCAGAAAAAAAAAAACAACGCCCCTATTCATAAATGGCCATTTATTGGGAGAGGCTGCTCTTCAGACTCCTGAAACAATCACACAGAAACTATATTGTTTAAATCACTTAAGTGTATTGCTAGAGAGCCCTTATATCTTTGGTTAACCCATTTCTATTATTTTATATTTTACCACGTGGCTCATGGTTTACCGGCAAGGTTGCGGCATGACTGTCTCTGGTGGTGGCTGCATGGCTTCCCGCGACTCTGCCTTCTTTTTCACAGCATTCAGTTTAGTCCCTCCTCCTGTCCCCCTACCCCCACCTAGCTCTATTCTGTCCTATCACAGACTAAGGCTTCTTCTTTATTCATTAAAAGCAATGCACATACAGAAGGGCTTCTCACACCAGCCATTTTTTACCAAGCACCTCCTAAAGTGGCAGTACTACAAAGGGAGGGGGGCAGGGACAAGGCATGTGGGCAGAGTCTTTTTTGAAGTTCCTCCTGGAAGGGTCTGCATCAGGACAGGAAAACTTATCACCGTCTTTTCCTATATCACAGCAGCAAGCTTTTGTAGCATTTTTGGGTGGAAAGGACAGTTAGAAAGATAATAACTTTCATGATCTCCTGATGCTTCTTCAGGGAAATAGGGACAGAATAAGGAATGCGAAGGAATGGTCACCATGTCCACTTTGCCTGTTTCTCTGCCTGCAGATTCTGAAATGAGCGGTATCACCATGATGATGGGTTCGTGCTGGAGCAGCAGCTCAGCTCAGTCCTTCTCATACCCCTTCCATGTCTAAGTAAGCCCCAGGTTAAAACCAAAGGGCTTCCCAACTGATTTGGGGTAAATACTTACAGTCTTAATTGCCTGTCAGTGAAAACTACTTCATAACCATTCAAAATTGAGAAAATTGAGAGTTAGGGTTGAAAAACAGATCAAGAGAAAGATAGCAAGATCCTTCGTTCTAGGATGTTTGCAGACAGTTTTTGTGTGTGTGGTGTGTGTGTGTGTGTGTGTGTGTGTGTGTGTGTGTGTTAGCTGCAGGATTTCCCACAAATAGTCCCTGAAGTTAGTCTTCAGGAACTTCCAAAACTAAGGGCTGTGTAGGAAGGAAGAAAGACGTTAAAGATGATTCAGGTTTAGTACTTTACCAATGCTTAGTAGTCCCCTTAGAAGCAAAAGTTTGAAACGGTCATGATCAAGTGAAAAAGAATCCTTCATCCTGCACATTCTCTCTCTCCTGCTCGCCCCCCATTCTCACCCCTTCTGTGTCTCATCCTCTGCCTTTCTGACACCCAACTCCCTGTGTATAGGAGTGAGGTGGGAAGACATGCTGTAGACATAAGGGAGGCAGACATGGATTGGGAGAGAGGGTAAAGACTAGAAAGGGAGACAAGCCAAAGACCCAAGATGCTTTTCCCTTCTATGGTGCACGAATGAATCCCTACAGAAATGGATTATTATAGTCTGGAGTTCATGGATTAAGGCAGTCCTCACACAATTACAAATTGTTCAAAGTCTTAGCAACATGGACATTCTGAAGCAGTGTGACCGAGGAAACCATGTTTTCAGTGGTCTCAGCTCCACCGTGATTGTGACGACAGGCTGTCTTGCTCCTGATCCCTAACCTCCTCACCTGACTTGTCCATTGATTGGCTTTAATGAATTGAGGTACCCCATAAAGTGTAAAAATTATTGAACTTTCCACACTGAGAGGGGATCCATCAGTCATGCAGAATTTCACAAAGATCTATAATCTCTATAATATATTTTTTTAAAAATACTGCAATTGCAAATGGAAGTTCCCCCAAACAAAAGGACAAAAACAACAACAAAAAACAACCTTTGCAAGGCTGATTAACTACTTAGAAAGAACTTCAAAGATTGTGGACAGGTTGGAATGTGGAGTCCAGAGTATGATTATAATTTTCCTTGGTTGTCTGCAGCCTCTTAATAGCCATTCATGATGCATCTCTGTGTTTGAGAGAACATATTAGTGACTAGCAAGTCAAACCTTTTGCAATGTATTAACTTACCAGATGTAATGTATTAGCTTCTCCAGGTAAAAAGATAAAGGTGTAGTTAGAAGGGCTGAAGAGAGGGCTCAGTGGGTAAGAGAACTTGCTGTTGTCCCAGAGTTAACTTCCTAGTACCCAGGCTTGAATCTCCTAACTGCCTATAAATCCATCCCCAGGATATTGGCGACCTTCTGCTGGCTTCAGTGGGTACTAACACACCTGTGGTATGCCTACATTAATAAAAGTATTAAAATACATTTTCTTTTAAAAGGTGTTATCAGATAGCATCTGAATCCCACAACTTTTCCCACTTTGATTCACCTACCTGATATTTCCACTAATATATTTGAAAAATACCTTTATTTATGATTTTCAGTGTTCTAAAACTATAAAAACTGTCATCAAATGCTTTCCAAATTTGGGATAGCATGAACCTGTGATTCTGCAGGCACTGATCACTTATAGTTGGCTCCAGAGAAACTATCTCTTCTTCCTCTTGAGACAAGCGTTGTTGTATTTTTAATGTTGACACAAAGGACTGAGTGACAGTGCCCCCTTTAAGATCCATGTGATGAACGCTCAATCAAATTGTGACAGTTCTAAGACACACATTCTTCTGAAGTTGGCCAGGTCATGAGAGTAGAGCCCCCATGAAAGGGTTACTGTCCTTATAAAAGAGACTTTACACTTCGCAAGTCTCCTGGCAGGTGAGAGGGGACACAGCAAAAGGACATCCATTTAGGAAGCACAAAGGGGTCTCTCCTAGAACACCAAATTTCTCAGCAGCTTGATTTTGAACTTCACAGCCTCCACAAATTTAAGAAATGAGTTTCTATTATTTATAAAGTACCAATCTGCAGGTATTACATCAAGTAGAGCAATCTAAGCCTTTGACAGCTGTGACTGTCTTGTTATCCAGCGTTCAGGTTTCAAGGTAGAAATTGACTAAGGGTTTGGAAAGGACAAACCACAAGGCAGAATCAACTAACAAGCTGAAAGCTGAATTTCAAATATGGGATTAGAGAGTTATGAGAGTTTAAAAGCTAATATATCAAATGTCTATTCTCTTGCTTTTCCCCGTAGTGACCAAATCCGGTGTAATTTTTTTAAGTGGAGAAAGGGACTGATGTTGCTCTGGGTGCCAATTCGCATGTTAGAGGCAATGTGTCTTTAGTATCAAAGCAACTGCTTAGTCATTGCTTGTTTCTTAACTCTCCTAAAAATATGGCCACTCCCAAATCAGAACCCCCAAAAAAGAGTTAAAAAGAAATCTTGAAAAAGGTCTATGGCAAGGTTTGCCCTATGCATGCAGTCAGTGCTTTCCTTCCAAGAAATGTTCCTGGATAAACAGACAATGAAAGGAAAAGATGCTGGTCACAGTACTGAAGATTCAAATTCCTACTTTTCTCCACGGAGCTGGCTACTTCCAGGAGGCTTGTGTGCATTATTCTAGTAAACTGAGAGGCCAAGTATCTACCTGCCTCTAGCTCAGATCCCCTAGATCTGTTGCTAAGAGCCTGGATCCCACGTCTGCCACCTGTGAGCTCATTCCGTGTCATGCATCTTCCACGAAACAACTCAGCTCATTGATCAGACATTCCTTCCTTCTTGGTTTTTAAAAATTTCTTTCCTTCCTTTATCACATTCTCTTTTCTAGCTTTTTAGAAACACTTGCTGAGTGTAGAAATGTAAGAGGAACACAGGAAACGTCTATGGGGTGTGTAAAAGCTACTAACAGACTCAACAAGAAACTGATCAATAATGTCCCAATTCTAATTTCCTTTTACCTCCACAGACCCTAAATATTTAATCTCTCCTTCTTTTAGAAAGCACAGCCATTTCCTGGTTGTTTTGTACAGAAAGCAACTTCTTCGTCTTATTTGGACTCACTGACTCTTCTGATCTTTTTTGAGGAGAAAGAATTCTCCACTTGACAAGTCCATGTTGTCTCTTTCATCTTATTTGCTACCTCACGACCTCTTCCATTCCTAAGTATTTAAATAAAATCCCTTTAGAGATGGTTCCAAAATTTATAAAACCATCTTTGATTTCTCCACTGAAAAATGGTTTGCATATCCAATAGCTCACTCCATGTTTAAATATAAACTTCTAAAATAAATCTTATTTTTACATAAGCCAAACCTAAAGTCTTCTTGATTCACCCTCCTCATGTGTCTTCTTAAAATTTTGCTCCTTGATGTTCAGTTCATTTTCTCATTAATCAAGCCTGATATGGAAAAATTTATCTCTCAAGTGTATAAATGTGAATGATGTATGTGTGTGAGTATGAGTGTGTACAGAGAGACTCATGTACATAAATACTCTCACACATGAGTAGAGCCAATATCTTAGACACTTGCATATGCCCCAATTTCATAAAATAGGAAGGCAAAAATGTTGACTTACTTAATAACCAAGTAGTTAGCGTAAGCAAGCATACTAAGAATAGATTCCAGATCATAGGTGTCTTGGGTACACAGGTCTTTGATTACATGGTCACTGGTTTATCTGATATCCTTTGTTTTTCCTATTCACTCAGCACTGCTTTGCCATTGTGTGTGTGCATGTACACATTCTTTAGTATGGACAACTGAGCCCTGGCCAAATTTCTTTGTTGGTCCTTTTGTATGCATCACCCATTGTTTCTACAGGACAGAATACTTTAGAACAGTAAATGTTTGCACACTCCAAGCATGGGTTTGTTTCTCATTAATCAGTTTATCAGTTTGACAACCCTGGTCTCTCTTTTGAAACAATGTACACAAAGACCTTATACTGGATACATGGATTAAAGTCTATGTTTTGAAAATACATTGTGTGTGTTATCATCTTTGAAGTTGTTTGATCTCTCATGGGAAGCAAGATTTTATTCTTCAAACACCTACTGAGATTGTACTAAAGACACTAAGAATGTGAGGTAATTGGGAAAGCATAAGAGACATTAATGAGTGTGTTATAACACATATTTCAGAGAAGCTAGCATTTGATCATTACCAACATAGTACAAATTTAATTTATTCCTAGAGGAATCAAGATGAAAAGATAGATTACCCTATTGCTCTAAAAAATTTATACTGAGAGTTCAAATAGTTTGTGGTTTTCTTTATGCCTCAACTAATGAGATAAATATGAGTTCATTCCCATGCCTTCCCTCTGAGCACTCCCATTCATTCCTGCATCTAAGAACTGGTCTCAGACTGCCTAATTCTGCTGTCCATTTGCAAGAGTATTTATTTCTCTACAAAGTATACTACAATTTTTTTTTAGTTAGAACCTTGACCCATTTCTCATTTCAGTTTAATTTAATTTAATTTTATTTTTACTTTATTTTTTAATATTTAAAAAAGAAAACAAACTATCATTTTTTTTATTATACATACCAATCCAAGTTCCCACTCCCTCTTATCATTTCCAATTCCTCTATGTACCCTCCCACCCCACCCCAACCATTTCTCAGAGAGGGTAAGGCACATTGCTTTGGGGAAGGTCCAAGGCCTTCCCTACTATATCTAGGCTGAGCAAGGAATCCACCCCAAAACAATAGATTCCCAAAAAGCCAGTACATGCAGTAAGGATAAATCCTGGTGCCACTGCCAGTGGCCCCTCTGTCTGTCCCAGCTATGCAACTGTCAACCACATTCACTAGTTTGGTTCTGTACTTGTGCCTTCCCATAAGGCTGGTGTTGGTGAGCTCCCATTAGCTTAGGTAGATTGTTTCAGTAGGTGTACCCATTATGGTCTTGATCTCTTTGCTCATATTCTCATTCCTCCCACTCTTCAGCTGGACTTTGGAAGCTCAGTCCAGAAATTCTTTGCGGGTCTCTGCCTCGGTTTCTATCAGTTGCTGGATGAAGGTTCTATAGTGATATTTAAGATATTCATCAGTCTGACTACAGGGAAAGGCAAGTTGGGGCACCCTCTCCACTATTGCTTAGAGTCTTAGCTGGGTCATCCTTGTGGATTTCTGGGAATTTCTCTAGAGCCAGGTTTCTTGGTAACCCCATAATGGCTCCCTCAATCAAGATATCTCTTTCCTTGCTCTCGTCTCTGTCCTTCTGCCTTCTTGATTATCCCACTCCCTCAAGTTCTCCTCACCCCTCCCCTTCTCCCCTTCTTTTCCCCTTCCAACCTCCCTTCTTCCATGACCCTCATGTTTCCAATTTTGTCAGGCAATTTTGTGTATTTCAACCTTCCAGGTGGATCTATATATGTTTTTCTTTGGGTTCATCTTATTACTTAGCATCTCTAGGATCATGAACTGTAGGCTCAACATCCTTTGTTAATAGCTAGTATCCACTTCTGTGTGAGTACATACCATATTCATCTTTTTGGATCTGGATTACCTTACTCAGATTACTGTTTTTAGTTCCATCCATTTGCATGCAAATTTGAAGATGTCATTGTTTTTCACTATTGAGTAATACTCTAATGTGTAGATGTGCCACATTTTCTTTATCCATTCTTCGGTTGAGGGGCATGCGCTTTTTTTTTTTTTTAAGTCAGAGTCCTGGCACCTGAACTGCTCCCTGGTGGTTATCAGGCATCCTCCTGGCTCCATCTCCTCCAACCTGTGGCTACAGTAACCAGAAGCTGTCCAGGCATCTCCTCCTAGTCTACTCCCCTTTACGTGGTCTATGTTGTACTGATATTTCATTGATATTTGAATAAATAAAGCTTGCCTGGAGTAAAACAGTCCCACTGGTTGGCTTTACAGACCAGGCTGTGGTGACACACACCTTTAATCCCAGTAGCTACACTAGTTTGCCAAGGAAACTAGACGGTAGTGGTGCACACCTTTAATCCCAGCCCTAGAGAGGAATATAAAATGAGAGGGGACAGCTCTCTCGCACAGGAGTCTGAGAATCATGAGGCAGGACTGCCATTTCAGACTGAGGTAAAGGTAAGAGCTCTAAAGTGGCTGGCTGTTTTGCTTTTTTTGACCTTTAGGTTGAACCCCAATTCCCATCTCTGGGTTTTTATTCATCATGCTACATGTAGCTTAGTTTCGTCTTCCTGTAGTCAGATAATTTAGACAGTAGCTCATTTCAGACTGAGTAGGCCAAGAAGGAAACTAGGAAGTAGAGAGTAGTTTTATGTCTTAGTTTGAAATTGTAGTTTCGTTTCTACCTTAAGTTATAGCTCAAGTTGGTCACAAAGGCCATTCTGTTTTCAAAGAGAGAAGAAAATGCCAATGTCAAACTATAAGAATACATGGAATAGGAGATATTATTGTGGTCATTTTGGGAAAAATTAAATCCAGCAAACTTTCTATAATATCAGAACACACAAGAAAATAGGAGAAAGCAAAAATAAACTATAGAGTGAAAATGTAAGTGAAATAAAAATACAGTGTAGGAGGGGTTGGACAGGGTTTTGACATACCCGTCTGCAGAGGCATGCTCACTAGGGTTTGTATGCCTGGTGCAGGCGCCCAAATTCGGGACATCTGGATTGCTGCTGAAACTGCTTAGGGAGTAATAAATCATCTAAAGAGTTATTAATTGAATGCATAAATGAGAGCATTGATTCACAAATATTTAAGCCATGAAAACTACCTTACTGGCTTGCTACAACTTAAATGATCAAGTTCCTAAAATTTCTGATTTGTTGGGCTGGGTATTTGTGTTTCTTATGAGTTTTCAGACAGTGTAAAAGCACACTTGGGAGTACTGCACAATATGGACAGTCCCTTCTGGTATTGTGTTCTGTATTTAATACAATCACAGAAAATTCTGTGTGATAAACACTTCCAATGCATTACAAATATTAATCCAATCACATAACCAAATGCATTCCTCTTATAATGATAGAAATAAAGAAATTATTTAAACATCTGCTAAAAGAAAAACAACTTCAACTTAAAGTAATAGGGAAAAAAATTACAAAAGTAAGCAAAAGGAAACCTCCCAACATGCACTGCAAGAGGGTGAGAACATCCCTGTAATTCAGGTTATTACAGAGCATTCTTTTATAGTTTAGGGTGGAGCAGGATTGGGTGCCTTTGAGGACTGTGAGAAAATGGGTTCCACAACTCCCTGAGATCAGAGGATTACTGGTAACCCTCTGTGTGCTTTCCTGTAGATAACTGCATTCGAAGTCACACATCTCTCTCTCCCTCCCTCCCTCCCTCCCTCCCTCCCTCCTTCTCTCTCTCTCTCTCTCTCTCTCACACANCTTCTCTCTCTCTCTCTCTCTCTCTCTCTCTCTCTCTCTCTCTCTCTCTCTCTCTCTCTCCTAAGCATTCACACATGTGCATGTGTTTGCAGAGACCTATGGTCAGCATTGGGTGTTTTCGTAGTCGCTTCTCACCTTATGTTTTGAGGCAGGGTCTGTCACTGAAGCAAGAGTTTGCTATATCAGCTAGACTGACTTGTCTCCAAGCTCCTGTGAATCTCTGGAAACGGGACTATGGATTTTGCTCACCCCCAGGTTTTACATTAGTGGTTTTGTTTGAACTCAGGTCCTCATGATTGTGTAGCAATCACTTTAGTAAGTAAGCCATGTTCTTTTTCCCAGATTATAGTATTTTTAAGAAATATACATGGAAAATTTTACGTAGCTAATTACATTTAAAAAGTATTGCAAGTGTTTGGAAGCAGATGCTCGGATGTTATTTTTGGATGGTAACTCTTTCCTGATGGGGGTTGAAGTACTTTTCCTGTCTCATTTCATCAGGATTTTCTTTCTCATTTTATTTATAATCATAGATATCGTCTAGGAAAACAATATAAATTAAGCAACTAAAGAGTACCTTTCAATATAGAAAAATTCTACCTCAAATTCTGTTTTTCTGACTTGATTATTCTTCAGTGTATAATATTGGATAAGTTACCTAATCTTGGTTTGCCTGTATTTTCACAAAGGTAAAAGAAGGAGAAATCTACCTCTCCATGTTAAGAGGAACATGGGGAGTATGCCGGAGCTGGTGTTACAAGAGAAGCACTTTAATCTTGACTTCTAGTGTGCTGAAAATTAGGTTGCAATGCCGCTGAAGCAACCATTTTTCACTCCTTCCTACTTTCTCCAGGCATCATTTGTAGTTATGACAGCATTTATAACTGCGTGCACCCATGCAATCAGGTATCCAGATCAGTGACTCTCACATCTATGGACTCGACCCAACCCATTGCAGACTGAAAATACTTGTAAAAAATGTGCCTGTGTGCATGCACAGGCTTTTTCATTATTGCACTCTATTCCCTAAACAGTATATCATACTCACTATCATACATATTGCAAATAATCTAAGAATAATTTAAAGCCATATAGCAGGGTGTATATACCTTGACCATAAACGACCATCTACATTTCATTTTACATATGGGGGTTGAGCTTCTGTGAATTTAAATATTTCCTGGGGATCTTGGAACCAACTTCCTAAGACAACAGGCAACAAGTCCACACAAATGCACACACACACACATACACACACACACGTATGTATGTATATATGCATGCATAATATGTTGGTATGTAGACAAGTGGAAAGCAGCTTGCAGCCTTTCTAGGTTAATTCACATTGTGTAAAATAGCGGTTTTCATACTCTACTATTTCCTTGGGTGTCTCTATTTTACAAGTTGCACTTTTCTGCATTTTGAGAGTAGATGCAGAGGCAGGATCTCCTTATGTGTGTGAGGACACCACTGCAGGTTCAGCCCTGCCCATAATTACATATTGATAAATACCTTAGTCCTAAAAATAGAAAGGTACCAAATATAATCTTACTGAAGTAGACTAAGAACATAAGGGTACACAGTTTTAAGCAAACCATATCTGAAAACCAGGCCTGAGAACATTCTAAACCCAGCAGGATGAGGGAAGGTGCAAAATCCTTGTCTAAATCCCAGAAAGAGCAACCCTCAGTGCTGCAAATGGCTCCTATCAAATGATCATGTGATCACATGGCTTATGCATCCATCAAGGGACCAACAGTCAGACAACACCAACTGTCCTAGGAGCTTTAGTTTAGCTCAGTCCCCACTGCTAATGTGACCTACTGTCATTCATCTGCCCATCTGTCTGTCTAGATCATGTTCCATGCTTGTCTTATCCCTGAAGGCGAACTGACCCTAGTACTTCACTCTCTCTTGCGTCCTGCAGCATAGTCTGCTTAGTGGCTCCTGTAGCTCTCAGACTGAGTCCGCTTAACACCTTAAATACCCACTGCAGTGATGCTCTTTGCGACCCCATCACTGCTTTGCTTCTGTCTCCAGTAAGGCTTCTTTGGCTGTCTTGATCAATTATATGGCTTCTTTAACTGTTTTTTAATATACTATTTATATACCATTCTATACTCTCTGTAGGTATAATTACTGTGTGATATGAGATTTCAGAGTTAATCTTAGTAGTTCAAATTGGATAAAGGAACCTTATTTGCCAGTGAGTAGCTATCAAGGGGAATTGAGACTACTTGATGAATTGAATTAAATACTACTCTTATATTTTTTTAATTATTATCTGACTAAAGAACTATCCCAGACATTTTTGAAATAGGTGCTCTTTTTCCAACAGTTTCATCTTTAGTTCTCTAGCATGTTTTCAAACATAATTTCATGGCCATTTACTTTAGTTGTTTGATTTTGTATTAGTTTTTCAGTGGTGGTTCTGAAAGACAGCAGAGAGATTCAGATTTCCTTATGGGTATTTGGCCAGGAGTTAAGCACTGTTAAATATCGTTATATATAAAAATTCCTTAGGTCTTTATTGTAAGCATCCTTTACTGTTTCTTCCAACCCCTACCCTGCTTTATTTTTCTGTGAATGAGCTGAACTGTTGGAAGCACACTGTTCTTTCCCTGGAATAAAACTGACAGACACTTCCCTTATGCCTGTTTGCCTTGAGGTGTGTGTGTGTGTGTGTGTGTGTGTGTGTGTGTGTGTGTGTATGTGTGTGTGTGTGTTGGGAGGGGACACTGTCACTCCACCAGCTACTTCTTTGTCAGGGGAGTTTTGGACACTGGAATGATGGCCACTGCTGGGACTGCGACTTCAGTTTCCAAAGGTCTTGCTTTGTTTCACAACCTCTGGGGCCTGCATCAATGCTTGTGGGTTTCCATGAACCCACAATAAGACTCAGATGAGTCCTCGAGAAGCAGTTCCAGAGAGACATTCTTCTGTGCCAGGCCTTGTAATCGTAGACTTTAGTAAGGGAGGCAAAAGGATATTTCCTCTTGCAACACAGCACAAAGCTTGGGGCTGACAGAGAAGAGTTTGTACTCAGGCAAGGACTGTGATGGTCATTGTGTGGGACTTTAAACTGCACAACTAGAAGTTGTACTGTGGTGAAAAACAGTCTGCTCTAGCATTGTTAAATCCCTCTTCTGGATATGAAATCAGACTCATTACAACTCTTTCTCAATTAGTCTTGAAGCCTTCTCTCAAATACAGTAAACCCATCTGGCACTAGAACATTAGGTCTTACTAATAATTCTCCTGAATGGCATCTGTTTTCCTTCTATATTTTTTTTTATATCACTGGAAGTGTATGTTTGGCTGGGTGCACAGAGAGTAGGAAACACGCCAGAGTCTTTTATAAAGCAGGAGAGGCAGGATGCTGTTCAGGGGTGAGCGGTCAGTTTTCTTTGGGGTTGAGGTCTCTAGTATACTGCCCATGCTGCTGTGGATAGCCCTCTTCCTATGCACATACTGACTGTGCTAACTAACCTTTTTGGGTTTAGTTAGGAGGACACAATGTTGGGGGACAGATTTAGTGAACTGAACCTGGGAGGAGTTGAGGGGGTTGGGTGTGAACAAAATACATTGCATTCATGTGTGGAGTCCTTAAAGAATAAATAAAAATATCTTTAAAAATTTCTTTAAAGAGTTAAACAGTACTTCAAACTAAGGGTCCCATTCTACACCCAAATATCAAATCTATAACACCATCATATGGCCGAGTCTTTATGTGTGCCACTGACATCTAGGGGCTCTGGTACCCAGTAACACCAGGAGATGGCTAAGACTTCTAGGGAACAGTTGTGGGATGGAAACTGGAAGTGTTAAGACTTCAAAGTATGGCAGAAACACTGACTGCTCAGAGGATGGAAAATCAAAACCAAGAGAGGCAAGAAAAGCAATAAGCTACATTACTAATACCACCAAGGGTTAAGTAGCCAGGAGTCCCAATGCCTGACATTCAGGAATCAGCCAAAACTCCAGCTGCTGGGTATTAGTGCTCTAAACCCGGAGCAGTAAGTCTGTTTTGAGCACCTAGAGCAATAAGCCCCCAGCTTTAAAGCTTGCAGCAATAAGCCTTCCGTTCTCAAGGGTTAGAGTTTTAAGCTCTGATTTTGGAAGCCAGGCTTGTGGGCCCTCAGTGCTAAGGGAGATGCTCCTGACTTCTCTGAACCTCAGTCTCTATACAGCTAAAGAAATCCCAGCCAGTTGTAGTTCCGTGGTTGTTTTGCTCATTGTTCCCTGTCAGTTGTTAGGTACATTTCTCCTCACAGGCCGATGGTTTTAAGTAATATGTTAGAAACATGTGGCAGGGACATTGAATGGTTTCAAACATATTTCAAACATATTTCATTAAAGTGTTTGTTGAATTCATTGATTAGTTAAAATTTACTTTCAGAAGAGTTTGTGGTTTTAATGCTTAATGCTTTAATATTTTCATTGTATCTACGGCCTTAACTTCTATCTAAACCATCATTTGATTATTAAACATGATACAGAAAATAGCTTCAGGATTGTTAAGCAACTGATCTTTGAAAAACTTGAACAATTACTTGAGAGGAAAGGTTTCCGTGAGCAGAAACTTCTATTTAGGTATCTGACATCTGTTAAAGAATATGAACATTTCACTTCCTGAGTTAGGATAATATATACAGGTTAAAAAGTCAGACACTCTGAGTAAGGGCACCGGAATATATCGTTACATAGCTTGGTAAATGGATATTGCTACTGAATTAGAAAAAAAGTCACTTTTTAACTTTGAAATTAATTTGTAGCTATATGTATGATTCAAAAGTTATACATATTTATGGGATACTCTGACATGTTGACATATGCTTATATTGAATGTTCAGGTTGGGTTAAACATATTGATTTCCTCATACATTATAGATTTGGCATCTCTTCATAGTCATTCCGAGTATTGAAAACTTTGCAGTTATTCTTGTTAGGTGTGGTCATCCTGTTTTGCAACAGGCACATGAATATCCTATTCAGAGTATACAATGAATGGTGCTCATATGTTACTCTCCTGCCATTCTATAACATGGAAATGCTTAAAATTCCCAATCTATACCAGATCCTGGGAAATACAGAAATGATGAAGACATGACAATATTCTCTAAGACTTTATATTCAAGTTAAGCATTCAGAATTTTTTGTTGTTGTTGCAACAGCCTATAATATAGCTGACAACGTTTGTCAAATCAAGGCTGTTCTCTAAAGTGTGCCTTACTTTCTTATGTGTGTTCACAGTTTTCTGTTCCTTCTCCATGGAATACCTTTCACCTATAATCAGAGATTGTGCTTTCCTTTCCTGGCCGCACAGACCCGAACAATCACGCAGAAACTGTATTAATTACAATACTGTTTGGCCACTGACTCAGGAGTATTCTTACTCTTATATCTTAAATTAGCACACTTTTATTAATCTTCAGTGTATATATGAATAGGATATTCATGCGTCCTGTATTGCCTCGAGAATATGGCTTACTGGTAACGTTCTGGCATCTTTCTCCTTTGGCAGCTACATCTGCCTGATTCTGCCTTCTTTCTCATTGTAGTCAGTTTGGTTTTCCCACTTATCTATAGTCTACCCCGTCATAGGCCAAAGTAGCTTCTTTATTAACCAATGGTAATCAAACATATTCGTAGTATACAGATTGAATCCCATATCATTCTCCAGTCATTCACAGCTGAATTCTTCTGCCATCCAAGTCTCAGCCTAGTGGTGAGATGTCAAACAGGTGTCTTCTCCAATCATCCCAATTCAGTACTCCCGGACATCTCATAGTGACCTGAACCCATTATTACACTCATATTCCCATGGAATAGACCTTCCTAATCTATTACCCTTTGTGATCTCTGTCTAAATCATTGATGATTTGGAGACAACAGCTGTGTGTAATTTGGACAAAATACCGTAAGCACACAATACAAATATTAAATAAAAGCTCTTCAGCTAAACAGCAACAGCGGATAAGTAGAAGTTGTCTGCCCTCTCCAGCGAGGGAACCAATCATTTTGATAACAGGAATATTCCTATCACTAAGTTGCTCTTGGTTGTGAAGCACAGAGATGATGATAATCCTCATGGTGGTCCTAGAAAAACAAACTCTATCTGCATTTGTCCTAATTCCCAGCTTAGGAAACAAGAATCGTATAATGTGTTAACATCCCAGGTATCTACTTTCTAACAAACTCCAGGAAATAAGTGCTATGGTTACTTTATAAACAGTTATTACATGTGTCTATCATGTGTGTGTATAACTTGGTGACATTTAAAACTGAATATTTTGCCTCAAAACTGATGATGTGATACTGCATACTGCAGTGTGATGGACATACAGAAACAAGTTATCTTAAAAAGCCTCATTTTGTTTGTTACTGGCTAATTAGCCTTGACGCTGTCTTCAAAAGTGGCTTGTGCTCTATGTATTTAACAATACAAAAATAAGCATAAAATATAAGCCTGGATCATACCTACAATCACAGTACACAGAAGGATTGAGGCAAGAGGGTAGTCACAAGTTCCCAGGCAGCTCACACCTCAGATTAAAAACCCATCTCAATAACTAAACCACCAACCATCCAACTAAATTGCCAAACAACCAAGCAAATGAAAAAACCCAAAGCAAAGCCTATACTTAAATAAGAAAATCGATAAAACATCCAGCGCAAAAGTAAATGTAATTCTATTGAGTATGTTACATGTCTGATAAACCCTCAGTCATTTAAGAATTATCAGTCTACTGTCCAATTTTTCAAAATCAACTCTGGGGAAGGTAAAGGAAGCTTAGTGATTAAAAACCACTTGGTATTAGGGTATATGCTTAGTCTTATTGCATCTTGTTATACTGAGTTCATTTGATGTCACCTTTGAGACCTGTTCTTTTCTGAAGGAAAACAGAGAAGCAGAGAGTCTGAGGGAGTGGGAGGTGGAAAGGGATTAGGAGGAGGAGGGAGGCTGAAGTTTGGATGTATTGTATGAGAATACTAAAAATAAAAATAATAATGATAAAACACCACCTTAATAGAAGACACCATCTCATAGAAGATGTCATGACAGAGAAGCTGCACCAATGAAATATCAACAATATCATCACTTAAATAAGACTTGCATAGTGACAACACCAGTCGGCATTTCAAAATGGATGGAGGAATGTCATATGCTCCACCCCTGTTGATGAAGATCAACAGACTAATTAACAACTGTGGAGAAAGGGAGAATCAGTCTTCTCCAGGAACAGGTTCCCTGATGGGTGGTCTAATCCTCAGTGGTCAGTCCTAAACACATAAACACAGCAACACTATATGGATTCATCAGCTTGTGTTTATATATACATATATGTAATAATAATAATTTAAAAAAAGAGACCATGAAGTTGATAGCAAATGAAGGAGAGGTTGGAAGGGGGAAAATGGTGTGTAACTGATGTAAAAAAGGAATTCATATCTAAAATTCTCAAAAGATAATCTAATAAATGTTTAAAATTATCCTATATTGATTAATACTCACCAAAGCCAGCTGGACTGTGACTGAAACAGCATGGGATAAAACCGGACTCTCTGATCACAGTGAACAATGAGGACTGATGAGAAGCCAAGGTCAATGACAAGGGGTTTTGATCCTACTTCATGTTCTGGCTTGGTGGGAGCCTAGCCAGTTTGGACGTTCACCTTCCTAGACATGGACGTAGGGGGGAGGACCTTGGACTTTCCACAGGGCAGGGAACCATGACTGCTCTTTGGATAGGAGAGGGGGGTGAGAGAA
>NW_026067931.1:7399910-7517034 GCF_014885135.2 Alexandromys fortis
AACATTGGGGGGAGGGGGAGGGAAATGGGAGGCTGGGAGGAGGCGGAAACTTTTTTTTCTTATTCTCAATAAAAAAAAATAGTATAAAAAAAATAGTATAAAAAAAATACTCTCCTATTTAAATCTTTCTTTAGATTTTTTAGGATCTTTAACTGATATGGGATTTAACTGATGCTGTGAATACCATTGGTTAATATAGAAACTGTACTGGCTTACGCAGGGAATAGTGGTAGGTGGGGGAAATCTAAACAGAATGCTGGGAGAAAGAAGGAGGAGTTAGTGAGAAGCCATGTAGCCCTGCTAGAGACAGATGCCAGAACTTTACCCGGTAAGCCATAGCCTCGTGGCAATATACAGATTAATAGAAATGGGTTAAATTAATATGTGAATTAGCCAATAAGAAGCTAGAACTAATGGACCAAGCAGTGATTTAATTATTACAGTACCTGTGTGGTTATTTCGGTTCTGGGCAGCCAGGACGAACAAGCGGCCTCCTTACAACATTTAACATTTGTCTCAGTTAGGGTTTCTATTGCTTTGAAGAGACACCATGACCATGAAAACTCTTATAAAGGAAACATTTAATGGGGGTGGCAGCTTACATTTTCAGACAGAGCTTCACTTCAACATCATCAGGGTGGGACATGAAGTCATACAGGCAGATGTGGTAATGGAGCTGTGAGTGCTACATCTTGCAGGCATCAAGAAGTTAACTGAAACACTGGGCACTATCCAGAACATAGGAAACCTTAAAGCCCACCCCTACAGTGACATACTTCCTCCTACAAAGCCACACCTCTCAATAAGGTCTTCCCTTTGGAGGCCATTTTCTTTCAAACCATCACAGTGTATTAGTGTGTGTGTATGTGCATGTGTGTGTGTGTGTGTGTGTGTGTGTGTGAGTGAGTGTGTTTGAGTGTGAGAGTGTGGCATGCATATGGATGTCAGAGGAAAACTTTATAGAGGTGTTTCTTGGAACTTGCCTATACACCATAAAAGACCTGATTAACACCATCCCCAGTCCTTCAGGATTCCTGCTTCATAAAAGAGTCTGTGAGACGTTCTACAGGACACAGAAGCACTGGACATACAGGACCCACAGAGAAATGACTGCTGAACTTGCCTAAAGGTGAGATGATCCGTTGGGGTTCCTGCTTCACGAAAGAGTCTGTGAGACATTCTACAGGATACACAAGAAAGTGACTGGAAAACTGCCAATATAGGCAGAACTGTCTTTGAAATTTTCTGCTTCATGGAAAAATCTGCTGGACACTATGGGCCTGTAGGCTGAAGATGGAAGACCCAATGGTACAGAAGAACTTTGGGTGACTGTCCAGGCAGGGAAATGTCTGTGTCAATTCTAGAGTTTTGGAAGTTGTTTATAATGTACTTTCTGTTTACTTAGGTGATATTATATCCTTTTGGAGTCTTTGATGGGGTTGAAGAATTTACAGTTATAGTTTTCCCTAGTTATGATAAAAGATAAAGTAGATATAAATATTGTAAATGCAATTCTTGCTTCAAAACTGTTTTGTTATAAGTAATTTTACTATGTTAAAGCCTTCCTTTTTGTTTAAACAGAAAATGGGAAATGGTGTAGGAGGTCTTTCTTTCTATATGTTGCTTGTATTGGTTAATGAATAAAGAAACTATCTTGGCCTTATAGGGTCAAACTTAGGTAGGTGGGAAAGATGGAACTGAATACTGGGAGGAAGAAAGCAGAGAGGGAGATGCCATGGATCTGCCAGAGACAGATACTGGGAATTTTACCTGGCAAGCCACTGCCACGTGGCAATACACAGATTATCAGAAATGGGTTAAATTAAGATGTAAGATTTAGCCAATAAGAAATTAGAGCTAATGGTCCAGCAGTGGTTTAATTAAGACAGTTTCTGTGTGGTTATTTCAGGGCTAAGCTAGCTGGGTGGTCAGGACAAACAAGTGGACCCTCTTGCTACAGTTTCTTTTCTTCTAGCTTTATGTGGTCACTGAGGATCCAACTCAGGTTTTCAGTTTGCATGGCTAGTACTCTTACCTACAAGTCATTTTACCAGTCCAAAATTTCTTTGCTGAAAAATACTCAAAAGACAGCAACATTAGCAGGGTTGACATCTGAAGCAGTAATAGTAAGATAAGAATGATGTAAGTCTTGCCTCCTGAAGCTTTCTTACTAGGAATAGTCTTTATTTATAGATTATATCCAATTTGTCCAGTGACCTATAATTTCTGTCATTTTGATAAGTTTTGTTCACATAAGATCCAACCATTTGACTATTTTAAATCACAGTTATAATTTTAGACACATAGTATGCATCTTTGGGAAACAAAAAAATCCTTTTCTTTTTTGTATTTTCTTTTTTTTTTGAAATACTGAAAAGATTAGCAGTTTACTATAATTTATTTTACTTAACAATCTAGGAAGTTGGCAGCCATCAGCAGTTCCAATGCAATTTCGGGTGCAGTCGGGAATTCGGGAATCTTGGTGGAGTTCTTAGTGGAGCGGACCTTGTAGGTAAAATACACGCATACTTTGGATAGCACATGCAAAGGGATCTCCCTAAAATTGATCTCATTCTCAGCAAACTTCCCTGGTCTGCTCAACATGGCCTTTATTGTTCCCAGTGTAAATGCATGCTCTCTTTTTACAATAAATTCATGGCCCTCAGAAGATATTAGTGACACACATGGTGTCAGAGCCTTCACAGCAACCCTAGGCTTTCTCCCCACCATCTACTATGTTTTACAAAATTCTACTTGAGTCCACAGGAACTTTAGTAGCTTCTAACCAGCCCCGCAGCCACCACAACTGTGTCTCCACATACCGGCACATCCACTATTCAGCACTCCACACACAAGACCCTGGCGTTTTGGAGAAGCCAGTACCATGGAATGACCACCAGGAACAGCACAGTGGAGTGGAGCCACCCAGAGCCTAGAAGACAAGCTGTGTGTGCGGCAGAGGGCAGAGCTGGAGAAGGGACCCAGGTCCTTGGAGGAGTCTGGAAAATCAAGAATAAATCCCAACTGTAGTATGGTTGGATATTGGTTTTGCTATGATTTGATTGTGTCTGTGCACTGATGTTTCCCTCTTGAAATAATTAAGTGTTTTACTGGAGCCCAAAGAGGAGAGACGTTGAACTTTAGACTTTGGGTTTTAAAAGAGATTGGCTATTTTAAAGGGACTGAGATTTTAATGTGTTTGAATTTGTAAAGACTGTGGGACTTTTAAAGTTATGTTTTTAAATGTGAGATCTTAGGAATGAATTAGAAAAGAAGGGTTGTGGCTTAATAGTGATGTGTTCATGGGTCAAGTTGACAAGGGGTCAGCTGTATTGGCTGATTTTGTGTACCAACTTGGACACAAGCTAGAACCATCAGAGAGAAAGGAGCCTCGATTCAGAAAATGCCTCCATGAATTACAACTGTAAGGGATTTTCTCAATTAGTGATCAATAGGGGAGGGCTCAGCCCATGGTGGATGGTGCCATCCCTAGGCTGGTGGTCCTGGGTTCTATAAGAAAGCAGGATGAGCAAGCCATGAGGAGCAAGCCAGTAAGCAGCTCCCCTCCATGCCTCAGCTCCTGCTTCCAGGATCCTGCCCTGCTTGAGCTTGTTCTGATGTCCTCTGATAATGGACTGTGTCCTGGAAGTAAAAGGCAAGTAAACCCTCTCCTCCTCAACTTGCTTTTTGGTCACAGTGTTTTTGTCACAGCCACAGACACCTTAACTAAGACACTGTCATAAATTATGTGATATTTAAGTATAATACCACAGTGAGTTTATTGTCTACTCAGGAGATCTGGCACTTGCCATTACTGACATCAACTCTATGTTGATCTTTCATTGTTGGTACAATCACTTTAAATACGGTTCTTTGTGAATATTTCCTGTTCAAAGGACAGGTTCTTTTTGCATGGTCCTGAAACACATGTCAAATACAGCAAACTTTCCTTGTTCCCAAGGTAAACAATCAGATGAAATAATCAAAAGCTGCTAGGAAAATTAAAGTTATTTAATATCACTTAAAAATTTTAAGATATCGATTTTACAATTTTATTTCTGTAATATAAATTTTAGTAGTCTTTAAAGTCTTTTAGGCATAGTGACTGATGAATTTAAATGTTGACTTTTTGATGACTTGATTGATATATTCCAGTAAAAAGAGTATAAATCATAAAAATATAATATCTAGTTGACCAAAACATTTTTCACAATGAGGAAAAAAAATCTGCCCTCACTGCTAAATATATAGTAACAAAAATCTTATCTAGCATTCTAAACAATCTTTCCATTTCTCCTTCTCCATCTTGACTTACTAAAGCTGAAACAAGTACCTGAATTGGGATTTATGTATAGGTTCCAGTTTTGGTGCCAGAGTTACAGATGCTGAAGAAAAAAGCTGAGGAACTGGCTTTAAAATCTGCTGAACCTGAAGTTATGAATTTCGGTTGCCTTGCCTACAATTAATTAGCAGTGCTTAACTCTAAAAATAGACTTGCAATATCTGCCATGAAGTTACAGAATCAAGGAGAAATTTAGGTCTTTTTATTTTTTTCCTTTTTGGCTGCTCCATATGTCCTCTTGGTGCCAAGCAATATAGCTCTACATATATAAGTGAATAGATTGAAAACTCAAGGTCTGATGTCTAGGTTGTGTGACTGTTAATTAAATAAACCCAATTTCCAAGTCCATCACAGGATATAGTCCCTTACACCAGAGTGAATGAGTTTCTGTTATTTTATAGTTAGTTTATATTTTGTAAAACTCCTGTTAGTCCCCAGAAGCTTTCAGATTTCATAAGTATACAATCTTCAGTTCTGAATGTAAGTTAAAAAGACTTATTCTTAGAATTTTCAATTTTGACTTTTAAGATCTTTAGAAGCTGTGGAGTGAAAACAAGAGCCCTCCACTTCAATTGTTGCTTATGGAGGGCTCCATGGGCAACTCTTAACATAGTGATTCAAGTAAAAAACATTTCATTGAATTCATATAAAGCATTTTAAGAAGGTATAACTTGTAACCGATATACAATTAGCTCAATTCTCCACCACTTGTAAGAATTCAAGTTTCCTGGTTTTTTATTCTACATCCTTACCACTTGGCATCTAATTTCCATTTCTTACCCACTTACTGACATCATTTATCTGCCCTTAAAGTCTCTCCTTCTAGCCCTGTCTGAATTTGTACTGATTTCATAATCAATTCAATGGTGTTCTGTAAACTAGTAAAGAAGCCTAAACCAGATTTTCCATATGCAATTATTGTTTGTACTCCTCTCACCAGGGAGAGTATTCCTATGGTCATGAAAGCAGCTTGGAAATTGTGTTGTCTGCATCCTGTACTCTCTGATTATCTCCTAACACTACACTTGTTTAGTCATTACATATTTTGTGATAATGGTTTTCATTCATGCATCAAATATATACTATGCAACTGATAAGCCTGGTGCCTGAGTTCAGCGCTAGAACATGATACTGGACTTCTTGGGCAGGCCTTGCTGGCTGGCTTACTCTGTTGGACTCAGAGGTGTGATCACCTAAATGCCAGTTTCAGTTTCCCTTGAGAACTTCTGTCTATGCTTCACATGGTCTTGTTACCTTGTTACTTCGATCCAGTATTGTGGCTACAGTTTTTTCAATGAAAGTCAGGGTCTATTGCTTACTGGGCTTAAAAAAAAAATCACTTCTGTTTTCTGACTTGTGAGTATACTGTAAATGAAAATATGAAAACCAAATCATCTTTAACAATCTTTCCATTTAATAAAATTATTGCGGACTTAGGGGTCAATATTAAACTAGGCTGAAAAGATAAAGCCAGTTCTGCCTTTGAGGAATTTAAATGTGTTAAGGACACAGCTAATAAACTTCCTTTGCTGAAATCCTACATCGAAGTAGATCAGAAAACAAAATCAAACTCTTCTTGAAGATCCCAGGGTTGCAGGGAGATTGAAGAAATGGGATGGCGTGGGAGAGGAGTTGGGTATTTCAGTAAATGAACACCTTCTCCTTGGCATTTGTAGTTTATTTCATCAGGTAACAGATTCGCCCTCCAAGGCTTAAAATCATGGAACACAAGCTGTGAAACCACTGACACAATACCAGAAAAATCCCACCAATTTTTCTTCTTAGCTTCAGGGTTGCAAGTATAAATAATTCAAGAGAAACTTCAATTTGCATATTCTAAGGCAGGTCTAATGCAAACAAGAAGATCTTATTCTTCTGGAACGCAACCTATCAGTGCTTGCTATGCGGTGAGTAATTTCTCCGTCGTTGTTAAGCTTAAGGCCCAGTTAGTTCAGCGTCTCCCTTCATTCTAATGCTTTGGGGTACTTGGTAGTAACTGCAATTCTGGCCATCAATCCTAATCACTTAAGGCATTGAATCAGTTGATTTTTAAATAAATGTATAAAACTAAAGACAAGAATAAGCACATTCCCCATACTTAGTATTAGCCGAAACAGAATGAGATAGATTGCCAGAGAATAGTATTGTTTTCTAACCTTGACTCCATCAGTTTAACAAGCTATGTTAACACAGGGAAACTTCAGATTAAAAATTAAAACATAAATAATTGCTTGACTTTATTTTTGCGTTAACAAGCAAGGAATAAGAACAAATGCTATGTACATAGCAATATAATTTATATTAATTTTTGCTATAAATCAAAAATATTATGTAACTTTAAAGAATAAGATGTGCTCCATATTAATTAATTTCAGGCCTCCTAATCTGAATAAATTTCTAGGGTTTTACAAAATCTTAACCATATGGAACATTTTTTTTTATTTGGTGACATTTGGGGAAATATATTAATAACTTTGAGACATCTTTTTATTTAGATAGGACATCTAAGTGGACAACAAAAATCATATAATTGAGAAAGTAGCACCATCTCTAGATAGCATATCAGGATCACCAGGATACTGCTAAGACCTAAGATAGAGCATAGACAAGAAACCTATCCACACCAATTTCTGAATTACAATGTGTGTTTCAGGGTGCGTTTGCATTTCTCAGAGGTCTTGATTGAGAAAATGCATACTCCTATCACCCTTCTGAGTTCCTGCCTTAAATCAAGTTCTTTATTAATCAAGCCCAGCTACAAACATTTTTAAGACCTGCACATTTATAGAGGGTCAGAGGACATTTAGTTTTTCAGTCTTCTCATCACAGAGCATAAAAAGAGATGTCACCACCGTGTCTACAGCCCATCAGAGGTCAGTTAGTTATGAGGTAGTAATTGTGATCTGTATTTCCCAGATTGACCTCTACAAATGCTGTCTCATTTTTGTTTTTGGAGTTTGATAGCATTTTTCGTTTCTGCCACTCAGCAGTAAATATACATGTCCAGGGTTTTTCAGCATTGTCACAAGAAAAATAACTTGTTGACCCTTTGTGTGGTTCAGCTTGTCTCTCCCCTTTATGTCTCTACTTTAGGAAGGTGATTGGAAATTTGACAAGTCTAAACTTCAAAGAAGTGACTGTGAACACTTACGTTTCCTTAAATGGCTGGGTCACACACTGGGCAGCTTTCCCTTTTATTTAATTTGCTTTAAGGTTGTAACCAGAGCCAGGCAGGGTGTTAACTCTGAGGACAAAGCATTCACCATCCTTGATAAGGACTTTCTCTTCTCCTCTCAGTTATTGCCCCTTCTTTTTCTTAGAAAGGAACACACGTGTATACCTCAAGTAAGATGGAAACGGAATGCTTTGCCTTTGTTCCACAGTGATTGCCTCTGACTGATGATATATTGCTGCTTGGGAGTGAATTGAAGAAAACTGAATGTTAAAGGCTTAGTATGTTCCTGAAACTTAGGAGATTCAGAGGCCCCTCCCCAGGCTCTCTACACTGTACCAGTTACTGTGTAGAGATTTGCTGACTGCTGAGCTTCCTGTTGGGTGTGCAGATGCTACAGGAGCACAGCTTTGGTCAGTCATCACTCAGGTACTTCTCAGCGGGGCAGCTACCTTCTAGCTACTGGGACTCCGGTAGTAACACTTCACATATGCCCTGTGTGTCACCAAACAGCTTAATGGCTTAGGAGGCTAGACTTCCATTGTTTACTTGTGTGGAAGTTTTTGCTTAGTTCTGCTCTGTCTTTTAGTTCATTGCTGGTTGATGGTCTATGATAAGTAGGCGTTTGTTCATGTTGCTCCAGGAATGTCACAGAATACCGTCCTGTATTGTGTGCATACTCTATCCTTTCCTTCAAGTCTCTCTCTTCTTTTTGCTCTGGCTCAGTTTTGAAGACCTAGCTTTGGATCTTGTTTTGTATTACGCTTAAATGTGATTTAAATGTTGCATTCAGACATTTAACCTCAGCATACTGCTTAGACTTTAGTTGAAGGTCTAATTGGTTACAAGCTAAAGACACAACATAGCAAAACGAACATAAAATGTCTTTAAAATTACGTGAAACTCAAATTTTGGATTAGCTAAGAAAACCTGGAATAATAATTTTAAACTTAGTTCTCCTATCAAGAAGATAGAAATAGTACTCCAGATACAAAACAGAAAGTGTTAAATGCATCAGTATATATAAAAACAGTGATGTTTTTAATAGGGTCATCACCACCTCACTCTTTGTCTGTTCTGAGTAGTAAGTGCATCACACATCTGATTTCAACATTACTTCACTTACAACCTAGAAACCCGATATTCAACTATTTCCAATATTTAAGGTAAATGAGTTTTAAATTCAGGTTTTAAACTTAAGCTTGACACATCTTAAAGTCTATATTCAAAGTAATATCTAATATGACCTCTGATATGTTCCTTTTATTGAAACCATTGATTTCCTACAATCTGTTCATGCGTATTACCTACATAAACTAGATTTAGAGAAAAAAACTATATGACTTTTTAAACTCTGGGTCTTTGAAAATATCTTCACAAACTTCTATGTTTTGATCATGTCAAAACTCATTCACATATTGTCTTAGTGTTCTATTGCTGTGAAAAGCAATACCATGACCATGCCAACTCTTATAAAGGAAAGCATTAAATTGGAGCTGGCTTATAGTTCAGAGGTTTAGTCTACTATTGTCATGATAGGAAGCATGGCAGCAAGCAAGCAGATGTGCTGAGAAATAGCTGGAGAGTCCTACATCTGAACCCTCACACAGCAGGGAGAGAGAGAAAGAGAGTGAGAAGGAGAGAGAGAGAGAGAGAGAGAGAGAGAGAGAGAGAGAGAGAGAGAGAGAGAGAGAGTAGTCCTGGCTTGAGTATTTGAAATCCCAAAGCCCATTCCCAGTGTCACACATCTTTCAACAAAGCCACATCTCCTACCACCTATCTAGTAGTGACACTCCCTAATGACCAAGGGTTTAAACATATGAGTCTATTGCATCCCTATCCAAACCACCATACACATCAACACTTATTTTCCAAAACCATTGTTTCAAGTTAGGAGTGACTACTGGAGTAAATGAGATTAAAGTTCATACTACAACTGGCACATCTCTAGCATTCGAATGACACCTGTGACTTGCTGTTGACCACTGAGCTGAATGATACAGGGATGGAAGAGAGTCACTACTACAGAAACTTTTTAAGAACAAAGAATGATGCATTTGTTTATGGTATTCTGTCACGAAGGGGAGCATCTAACGCTGAAACTCACTGGATCCTGACATAAAAACCATACAAAAAATATAGAAAGAATGAAAATAAATTGTGTCATATTTTCTTTTTATGTTCACTCTGCATTTGCAGCTATGTACAAAACCTTGTCCTAAGTAACAACAGCAAAACAAACCAACATGGTTTTACATTATTTTTTATCCAGTTTTGTAGATTCTAGTCTTTGGCATGTTAAAATACATACAGGCCTTAAAGTAGCAGAAGCACTAGTCATTGCCATAACTTGAAAGTGCTTAGCAAGTTCGATTTGCTGGAGAAGCTTCGATACAGGAGAAAGGGAGTAACTTTACTTGAGAGATCCCATATTTTTCTACAGGAAATTTAACAAGACAGACAAGAAGGAATTCTTATATATCTAGCCAGTCTTGTGAAACAGCCCATGCAACCCCAACCAGATGGAAAATGAAAAGTAAGAGTGATCAAATTATTTCAGGAAAATAGGTAGATCAGCTCAAACAAAAAATAAAATGAATCAACATACTGTTCTTCTGCCTGGTTTTGGCAACTAAAGATACAATGGTGACTTATAAGAAACATATGTATTTATTTTTCCTGGGATCTTTTTCTCTATCTTGTATTTGCTTGACAAAATTATCTTTCTCTTCTGTTAGTCAATAAGTACAAAATTATGGCTAATCGCAGTCTATAAGTGGCCACTTATCAGCAATAAAAATATCTTTAGGCTTCCCAAAATTTTGTAAATATCCCCTGCAGTCATTCCTCCATTGTAAAAGTTCCATGATAATGTTAAATTCATTTTCCTTTGGAAAATAGCTCTTAAAATCTTAATATCAACACAGTAGGGTATGTTAGTTTAATAAAAGACACAGCTATCCTCTAGCTTTCATTATTTGAAGGCTTTGGTTATTTTCTATGTATGCTATAGCCTTTAATTCAACCTTCAATGAATACATTTTAGAAGAACACACAAAGCTTTATTTTCGGGGCTACTTTTAAAATAGACTTATGTAAAAGAGAACAATTTCGTGTAGCATTATCGCTCAGATGGGATGAGAAAACTAAGCAAATTAAAACAAAGCCCTAACTTAAACATAACATTAAGACTTTATATAAAAAGATACACTTTTGATATTATGTAAAAATTGATTTTTGATAAGCAAGCCAGCAACATCGGCAGTGAACACGTTCCTGTTCCCCTTGTGTAAGGAAGCCTTTCTATCTGCATTTTTAAGAGCAATGGAATACATAATGCTGGTGGATCATGACACTCTCCTTATCTGTTCTCCTAAAAGCCGACAATTGAAGGAGGCTTGTGGATGTTGGAGGCAGTCATTTTCAATCATTTGCAAACATGGACCTCCAAGGGTGCTGTCTCAATCTGTAGAGATGTTGCATGTGCTTGAGCATATACTAAAGGATTTTGCCACCTACCAAAAGAAAATGCTTTATCTCACCTGTTGGATTCCACTTTCCGTTCACAAAATTATAGACTGTGTCTGAATGAATCCTCTGTCTCAATGACAGTGTAAAGGTGTGTTGTAGCTAGGTTTGGTCCATTTACCCTTCCCTATTAGCCAACAGAATGACTTGAAGTCCACAGTGGTTGATCTCTTGCATAAGGCTAGTAGGAATATTAAAAAAATGATGACACATGCTAATGTAGTTGTTTTATATGTGAAATCATGATAAAATCTGTAGCTCATAATTCCTAAATACCAGACGAAAAGTCAGTCTCTGGAGAAAGCCTGGTGGTTTGTGTACACTCCACTCTTTAGAAGTCTGATACTAAGTCAGGAAACACTAATCTCAAAATGGAGAGACAACAGTTTACTTTTTAACTTTGTATAAATATAATTTATACAGAAAAGACATATTAAAACATTTTAAGATCTAGATTTTACATATGAGTGGCATAGGGCTTAAATGGCATACTCTGCACATTCTTATGATATCTTTACTGATAAAGAGACATTTAAATACAGAGACCCCCTTGCTGCTACAGGAGAGACCATAATTCCCTTCTTGGGTGGCTGGCTGCAAGTAAGGAGGAAATATCTTAAGGTTGTCAATACTCTTCTTGTATGACCAGGGAAAAAAATGCTGGTAGATGGAGATTTCCTCAAAAGCCAGAAGACAGTTTTAGAGAGAGGCTGAATAGCTCAAATTTCTAATATAAAGTAGATATGGGTATGGGGAAAGGCAAAGAACTAGAAAATATCAACTTACTAAGTTAATGTTGAAAAGGATAAGGAGTTAAGGGTGACCAAGGTAGCATAATAAGATTAAAAATGCCATCATGTCAATAATCCTAAATTTGACCTCTATATGCTCATTTGTACAGATGAGCTAAAAATTCTTTACAATTAAAGAAAAAAATAAACAGCTCACTGTGATACATATACAATAAGTTTGTCCTAGAAGAAAAAGTAAATGTCCCATTTTTTTCTGCAGAAAATTTGGTAGAGTTTAATAAAATAAGCAATAAAGTGATAGAATAAGAAAACTAATTTTACCTAAAACAATAGCTAGTAAGGTATTCTGTATATATGTGTGTGAGATAACTATGCAGCATTCAGAATACACAGTCTTAGGACTCATCCTAGATACTCCTCAGAGTCTGCATTGATTTCAATTATGATATCTTTTCTTGCTAATATATTACATACACTCTCTGGGAAATTAGGATTAAATAAAAAGAAAAGGCACACCTAAAGAACAAAAAAAAAGTCTTCATGTAGTCCAAAGGAATAAGAAGGAAGCAAATGTTGTGCAGATGAGCTGTGTAACATTCAGAAAAACGTGCTCAATGGCACGGAGCTTGAAATCACCCATAAAAATGAATACATTATCCATCTTTTCCTCCTTTGGCACTTCTGCCGCTGACATTACCATGTCTGCTGTGCTAAGATTGGGAGAATGAAGCTGGGGAATGTGATAGCAAATCCTTAACTCAAGCAGCACTGTACAAGCAGGCTGTTAAACTGCCGTGTTAGTGGACTGCAAAATGTCAATGTGATTTTAGAATGATTTATTAGACCTATAACAGTCAAAATAAATAAATATGGCTCCATAGTTTATAACTCATGGATAGTTCTTCTAATTCACAACCCAAAGATGACACTTTCTATGAGAATGATATTTCAAACATTTACAAACAAATATTGGAGTTTTGCTTGAGATTTTTTTGTAAACGTTCTCAGCATACCATTTCAGTGGCTCTTCAAGGAAGGATATTTCAGTGATTCTTCAAGAAGGGGTGTCCAGTAAAGAATTGCTAAATAGTGATGTCCAAGAAGGGTAGAGAACAGAATGGATGATGCAACTCATTATAATATTCACCATTAAAGACACAGACAGGCATTGTAAAGGCAAATGAACCTTGTCATGTCTTCCTTCAATCTGTTGAGTGTGTTGACTACATAAACACCCCAAATTCATGGCTTCTTTTTTTCCCAATAACTATTTTTACATACACATAACACACACACAATTAAAAAGAGTTTATATATTATATAAAGTGTTAGATACTGGGTATTTCTTTATTTATTGATTTACAACACAGATTTCCCCGATAACAATATTTTTGGCTTACATATGATCATTACTGAAGTCACTATACTTTATAGTTCATCACTTTAGACATAAAGTGTTGTATTAGAATTTTCTGATAACTTTATAAAAAGAGTATATTATATTTGGTGGTTTTCATATGATTGTTAAATTTTATTCCCTCATACATATAGATCTGTCACTTTTGTGACAACATACTTCAATATAAATAGAATATATTATAAAAACATAATTTTATAAGCTGATAAGAAGGGTAAAAATATAGGCATTTACCTACCAAAGTGCTACTGTCACTAAGATAATTAAAAATATATAATTTGTACTATACATGATATTGAGTATATTAGAGACCATGTACTTAATAAGTATTATATATTACATGTACTATTTATAATCTAATTTTTACATAAATTCTTAGAGTGGTGCTGGCGATCAAGCTTTGGGCTTCACATATGTTAAGTGCTTACTTTGCCACTGAGTTACATTGCTAGGCCGTAACAGATTTTAAATTGTATCCTCTTACATACAGTGAACTTTTGAAAAAATGAAGTCGTGGTTGTTAGTTAGGTCACTTGTGCCTCAAACTGACAAATACCAAGTATAGATGTTATAGCACCTATGCTTCTTCTATCACTAAGCAACATTTTTTTTTTAAGTTAGGAAAGTAAGACACTGGACACAAGGGTTAAAAACAAAAGAGACAAAACAAAGAATGTTTGGGTGTGTTTTCTAAAGAGCACACAATCATATCCTTGAACATATCACTGTTTACTTTTTCCCCTCGTTTGAATGCACACTGCTACAGGAAAGGCATTTTAAAAGTATGCCCTACACCATCTAGGTTTTAGGTTTCATGTTTAGGTATATAAACTATTTAGATTTTTTAAAGAATTCTTTAATGTGTGCAAAGTAATTGATACCTGTCTAATTTCATTCTTCTGCATGTGAACATACTGTTTGGGCAGCATCATTTGTTGAAGACGCTCTCTTTTCCCCAGCTTATATTTTTGTGGTGTCTTTGTCAAATATAAATAGCTGGATTTACATGTACTCCTGTTTAGGTCATTGGTTTTGTTTCATTGCTATACATGTCTTCTTTTGTGTTAGTACTATATTACTTTTATTACTATGGCTCTGGAATATTAAAATCTGCAATAGCAATCTTTTCAGTATTGTCAATGTATGTTTATGTACAAATATACATACATACTTTCAATGAAATTTTTTTTAAAATCTGGGGTGACATTGCTCCCTCCAAGAGCCCAAAACCATCTGATAAAAACTTCAGCAGCAGAGATGAGAAGCCCTTTTATACTTGTTGACCAGGGTGGTCTAAGAGACTCACAGAACTTTGCAGAAATTGTTGTTGCCCTGAGTTGCACAACAAGGGTGGAAAATAAGTCCCAATTTCTGAAGACATCATGTACTTCAGACAATGGTCCAGAGGCCTCTGAGCTGGAATTGATCTAAATGCCTCCCCCCTGAGAACTACTTTTCACTGTACCAGAATACACTGTAAAAGCTTCCAAAGGAGGGAATCGAACAATAGTCCTACTCAGTTCTGATAACCCCCCCCAAAAAAAGAAAACAACAGCAAAAACAAAACAAACAAAGAACAATGACCAACATAGGATGATAGCCCTAAGGGCGCAATAATGGTATGCGGCTTGTTGCATAGTAACCAACTGCTCTCTAACTGGACTTAAGACTCACTTAACAAGGGGAAAACATCCCTAGTACTGGAAACCTAGTCAACTACCTAGGATTAGTAAAGTCTTAGAGGAGAATCTATAACCAACACCAGCACAACCCCTAACTTCCTTCTAAGCATCTGTCCTTATACTCACAGGTAAGTGTAGTTTTCCCCTCACCAATAAAATTTTTCTTTGCAACAGACAGAGATTGTTACAGAAAACCAAAACCAGTCAATATGCAGAAGAGTGGAGCCAAGTTCAAAAGATACAACTACAAAATCATTCTTGTACCTAAGGCTCAGGAAGAGGGGGTAGGAAGAATGTAAGAGCCAGAGGATCAGGGACTTTGCTGTGAGACTGTCTCCTAGTAATGTCAGATGCTATACCCATAAAGTCTCACCAGTATGACTACCTAAATATTACCTGAACAAGGAGAACTGCAAAGACATGCTAAAGTGGATGGGGTAAAGCCCATGAGATCTGAACCCTACACAACGAACTAAAGGCAGCTAAGAAATACTGAGTGGGAGTCTTCCTCAAGCACAACACATCAAATAATTATCCAATTCTAAATAGTCCTAGATACCTAGATACAGACTGTGTAGATTAGGTGTGTGTGTGTGTGTGTGTGTGTGTGTGTGTGTTAGGTATGCAACAATAGTTAATGAAAAAAGAGGCCATGAATTTGAAAGAGCAAAAGGAGCTGTCTATGGCTAGGTTTGTGATATGGGATTCCCCTGTTTGCTGTGAATATCATTGTTAGTAAAGGATCTGCTTTGGGCCTATAGCAGAGCTATAGGGGAACAGAGCTAAGCAGGGAAAACTAAACTGAATGATGCAGAGAAAGGAGGAGAAGTCAGGGAGATGCCATGTAGCCCCACCAGAGACAGATGCTGGAACTTTCGCTGGTAAGCCACAGCCACCTAGCCATACACAGATTAATAGAAATGGGTTAAGTTAATATGTAAGAGTCAGCCAATAAGAAGCTAGAGCTAAGGGGCCAAGCAGTGATTTAAATAATACAGTTTCTGTGTGATTAGTCCTGGCCAAGCGTCCAGGAACCAACTGTCAGCCTTCTCACTACAGGTTTGCATGGAGGAAATGAAGTAATTATATTAATCTCAAAAAATAGAAGTGATAAAATTTTGAGAATTATTTTTCTTAAAGAGTTTCTTCATATTTTTTTCCTATTAGTTTTCACTCAAATTTTAGTACATATTGTCTTTTTTACTGCTTTGATATCCAAAACAGCCTTTCTACTCTCAGTTCTATACAAGCTGTTTGGATGAGTTGCCAAGATGGCTAAGCAGGTAAGGGTACTTGTTATCACAGCTGGGAACAGGGATTCACTCCCCAGAACCCACATGGTGGAAGGAGGGAACCAACTCCAACAAGTTGTTCTATCATTCTCCCATTGTGGCTATGAAATCTATGAATCTACTGCATACATATAGACTTCTATATACACACAGAGCAAATATCACGTGTTAACCAAATATTTATAAAGGGCATTAGATAATTTATAATGTGTTTTCCTAAGAAACCCTTTATCATTTTAGATCTGTTAATGAGAAAATATGTGACTGAATGATGCAGAAGCTGCTTTTGGATGTTTGGAGCTGACAGAAAACTAAGAACATCTGTCCAGAAATAGCAATTTTCATTACTTTGGGTATATTATTCTCCGTAGATATAAATTTTCCAGGCTGAAAAAGAATAATTAACTATTGTGTTAATTAGGGTGACAAGTCAATTATATACACTATAGGAATAATTTGGAAAAATGAAGAGATATATACTTATATTGGCCTAAAATGTAGGCAAATTAAAAATTTCCCAAGGGTCAGAGATGAAGGCAGAATTACAGGTATGCCCATCTTCATGTGAAGACTAGGATCTACATTTGAGCTTTCAGGTATGACAGACAGTAGTAATATAAAGAACTTTTCAATGACTTCACCATTCATTTCATCATATGTGTGTATGTGTATGCTATTATGATACATATATACATATATATGTTTATTATGTGGATGTAAGAAATTGTAAAGTTGATGTTATATTCTTTACATGGAAACTGCCTACAATACCTGAATGTGTGTGTGTGTGTGTGTGTGTGTGTGTGTGTGTGTGTGTGTATGTGTATGGGTGTTCAAAAAAAATGAACTCTCTAAACTAAGGTACATGTAGGTCCTGAATCGTGTTCTCAAATTAGTCATGCCAAAATGAATTGTACTGATGAGATCTAGGCAGCGAAGAAACACCGAGTGGGAGTCTTCCTCAGGGGAGAGCACACCAATTGATTATCAAATTCTAAATAGCCCTGAAAACATAGCTACAGACTGAACAGTTTAGGCTTGTATGTGTGTATAAAATCAGCTCTACCAGTTTAACAAGATCCAGACATTCTCCAGTATGTGGAACAGAAATGAATAAACTGTACAGCTAAAAAACATCATTTCAGTTCCTCATTTGGACCTTGGTGGAGGGGGGAGGACCTTGGACTGTCCAAAGAGCAGGGAACCCTGACTGCTCTTTGGACTGGAGAGGGAGGGGGAGGGGATTGGGGAAGGGGAATGGGGGGGGGGAACGGGAGGCGGGGAGGAGGCAGAAATTTTTAATAAAAAATTAAATTAAAAAAAGCCATCATTTCATACCCAATACCCCTCACCACAATCTATTACCCTATTACTATATTTCTGCTCTGGACTTTGGGTGAAGAACCTGGGATTCCAGCATAAGATTCTTTCTGAGCTTCTATGTTACCACAGGTAGGCCATCTGCTATTTTAAACATGCAGAGAAAGATGTCATTTCAATACTAATTGTCTATAATTTATTAAATATACTTTTTCATATTTCATAGAAAATTAAAAACTTTTTATTATTACTTTCATTTTTTCAGAAATTCTAGTCATAGCCTACTTGGCTAGTGGCTCATACAGGTACACAGTAAATTTTCTTAAGCCCCAGTGTCAGTTGCACTATTGTTTGCTGAGCCTAGAAAATCCAGTCACTGCTGAGGTCTTAGTGTCCCTGTCCTCCCTACATCATGCTCCAAATTCTACTGAAATTGCTAAGAAATAATTATGGTTCCCTTTGCATACTGACTGCCTTTGTAGGCTTTGGCAAATATAATAAACAGGAAAGAAAGAATCTCAATTTTAACAGCTTAACATTTGGAAACACCAATTCTTTCTCCATGTTTGCTCTTTCTTTAGTCTATGTAACAATGGGGTTTCATCCGGGGTTTGCTCTTTGTTACTTTCCTTTTTATTTCAGAGTGATAGATATACTTGCCTTCTCTTTATTTTAAGAGATGTTTTTTCCAGGCTCATGAATAGCCACATAAAATTATTGCTGTCAAATGTCAATATATTTATTTCTCCGGTTGATGACAATATGAATACTTATCCCTTAAATTATAATTTTCCTACGAAATGCCTGTCACATAGGTTTTTTAAATCAAGATTATATTAAGGCTATGTTTTGGCAAATCAGTTACCTTTTTTAAATACAGCTAGATAGACTGGTAGCTTTTCTTATTGTGAACTCTTGTATTTTCATACTTCATAGTTATTTGTATGTTGCAGGCCAATATTCTATAGAATGTGTTTTTCAGAACATGTGTCACCACAGAGCTGAGGCAAAGATGTTTTTCACAGAATAACTGGATTGTGAAATGTTATATACAATATTTTCTTTCCTGGGGATTCACAACGAACAATGAAATATTAAAAGTTTTAAGTAGGAAAGAAAGGTAACAGTGCAAATCCTTTCATGAGAATAATTCTTGTCTTTCAAGCAGGGTTACCATTTGCATTCTTGTTTGTCCACTAGTAAACAAGAGTAAGTTCTTTGAGAGAAGAAATTCAGGCACTCCTGTCTTAGTAGTATAAACTGGTCCAAAAGAATAAATAAAATTCTGACATAAATTCAAAATTTAAAAAGTTATTCAGATTTATTCAAAAAATGTTTCTGACTAGTGCCCCTGAGTATGATGTAAATAGGGTTGAATTGTTCAGATAACTACATGGAACATCTCAGTATTATTGATTTTCTTATTTGGTTTGTTGAACTTAGTTCTAATATGGGAACGTTTATGGCATTTGATTTGACATGGAACTCAAATCTTAGCTCTGTCCCCAGATACGTCACAAATGTCAACAAATGGCCTCTAAGGAAATTGTGGTGAATATGGCACTCTAGATCCAAATCTGTAGTGCCAAACCAGGAAGCATAATTAACAAGCAATGGCTTTGCCATGAAGGACGCAAACAGAAATCCTGAATTCAAATCTGTTCTCTGCTCTTAACAGGGGACTGAGGAGAGGTGAGGATGCAGAGAGCAGTCCTGTGACTCTGCGCGTTGTAAACATCTGAGAAATGGTTAGACCATCGGAAGATTATGGGCAAATAAGGAAAGCATTAAACCAACCAACGATGTGAGTTGTATCTATTTCTATACAAATGACAGGTGCAAGTCTCTCAACATGTTGACAAGTGGTCATTAAGTCTTACTCTTCAAGCACACGAAGGAGGAAGAAGTTATTACTCTATCCCTGATGGTTCCTGTGGATTCCTGCAGTCCCTTCTCGCCTTCTCATGTCCATCTCCCTTTATAGCTGCCCACTCTATGCTAATCCTCTTTCCTACAGAATCTACCAAGTTCTTTGTTTGAATTTACTTCCAGAAAGTAAATATCTTTGTTAAAGTATCCCTACCTCTGATGATTTCAATCTATATTCATTTGGGAAAAAATGTTCTCAGAACATTCATCAGAAAATTCTACCTATATCATCTTCACATTGGTTAGTTACTCAACACTATTTTGTGTGTGTGTGTTTGTAAGAAACGTTTCTCATTCAGTAATTTGGAATTCAATTCTACCAGGATAAAAATGTGGTAAACGTGAAGAAGCACCAAATACTATATTTTTAAATAGTGCTGTAGCTTGGCATAGTGTAATTTAAACAGTGCATGAAAATAAATGACATTTTCTGGTATTATATGACATTGTTCCTATAAAATTCCAGCCTAAGCCATAAATCACGGCCTTTGAATCAAATACCTAAGTGCATTGATGCATTTCCAACAAAAAAAAAAAAAACTCATTTTAACTGTGAAAAACCTACTGGCATGCAGGATTTAATAATCAGAAGTTCTCAGCTGCTTGCCTGAAATTAAAACTTGAGTTAGCTTCGGGTAAATGAAGAAATCAGCATTACCTTTGGTTGTATTTTAACCAAGTTACCTTTGAATCCAATCAAAGTTAGGTATTTGTTTCTGAGTCTGAACTGCGGGCGATTCCTATCGTAATTGAGCATACTTAATTTAGTTTAATAAATATTTTTTTCTGAATAAAAATGTATAACAAACACTGAAAAGAATGAGAGATGAACAAAATCAATTTCTGTAGTTAAGGAGCTGAAAAATTGAGAAATGGAAAAGTCAAGTATATAAACAGCTTTATATTCCAGTCATAGTTGATATTCCAGTTTCAAAATTGAAATACCAGGAGTGGGGAAGTAATGCACTGTTTTTTTCAGATGCTTTCCAGAAAGGAGGACCAAATAAATAGAAGAGAGCAACCCAGTAGTCCCCTGGAGAGAAGGTAGATGGTGAGCATGTTGGACAAATGAATTAACCTATCAGATGTTTTTAGAGAAGAGAGATAGGACGGTGTAACCAGCTGAGGGGGGCAATCCCCTGAAAAGCAAAATGGAAGAGCCACTGTAGAAAGAGGGTCTTGCTTTTTAAACCGAAGACCTTGTAAACGTTTTCTCAGACAAGAAGTCACTGGGGACTGTTGAAGGATTTAAGTAGAAAGTTATGGAAAGTTCAATCTATTTGTGTTGTTCTAACAAACTCTCTGAGACCTATAGGTAATAGAAAAAAGATATATATTCTCCAAGTTCTGCATTCTGATAATCAAGACATCAAGAGGAGTTTTAAAGCATTTTTATTATTTATCTAGCTGCATCTTCTTTGCAAAGGGACAAGTTGTAATGATATAAGCATCTCTAAAGCTATGACTTTGGTCGTTTTTGTTGTGAGTCTAGACTATCAGCTGAGCCAGATGCTCCAGCCCTGAGTCCCACCATTTGATACTATTTCTGGACACTAATTTTCAGCCCTTGAATTTTGGAAAAGACACTTCATTCCCATAGCATAGGATCAGTGTTTTGCTTCACAAGGATTAATAAAATTTTTATTAGGCTGATTGCGACAGAAAGAAATGAGATGGAACAAAACTGCTTTAAAGGCCAATGGAAAAGATCAAAGAAAAAGGGAGGAGACAACAAAGAGTGGTGATGGTGATGTAAATAGTAACAAGCGGGCTGGGCGGTGGTGGCGCACGCCTTTAATCCCAGCACTCGGGAGGCAGAGGCAGGCGGATCTCTGTGAGTTCGAGGCCAGCCTGGTCTACAAGAGAGCTAGTTCCAGGACAGGCTCCAAAGCTACAGAGAAACCCTGTCTCGAAAAACCAAAAAAAAAAAAAAAAAAGTAACAAGGGGATTCTCATGGGAAAAAATGTCATCAAACCTGGATGCAGGTTATATATGTAAAGAAAATGCATAAAAGACAGTTCTGCCTATAGCCCCTTGCATTTGGAAGTATATTGTAACACCATTGCTAATATAAGGAAGTAAAAATGTAAACGCTCTGAGATGAGACTGTGAAGTGGTTATCTTAGAGAAAGTTGCAGTCATTGTGTGATTGTGTGGCATGAGTCAATATGTAAATGTGTACATAAGCAGAATAATTAAGAAAGCCAGAGGACAGCAGGTTTTATTTTTAAATGTGACTGGAAGAGCAGGTAAGAGAGGAATGCTAAAAAGAAATATATATTAATCTAGCAAATGTTATTTTGGAGATAATAAAACATTATTATGGGCCTTAAAATACAATTACAGTGAAATTTTATGTTTCAGAAAAGTGTAGCTGAATGTCTAAAAAGAAAACAAACCAAAACTTTTACAGATACCAAACTTCCTAAAGACATATATGTTAACTGCAATGACAGCTTTTAGAAAAATCAAAAGAATTTGCTAGCTACTGGATAAAATTATAGCGTTTATGAGTAGATTGAAAACTAACCCCTTTAATGGAATGTTGAGACAGTATAAAGATAAAAAGCCTGATAGTTTTAAATACAATAAAGCTGTAATTTATAAGGAAAACAAAAACACTAAAATATTAAATTGGATCATAACAGAATAAAAAATGTTTTAACTTACATGATGAACTCAATGTAAATACATCATTATTGATTATCAACATTATGAATAGCATTTTGCGGGGGGGGAGGAAGAGGAGGAAGACACTATGCTTGCTAGGCAATCATTTAACTGAGTCATACTCTCAGATCCACTGAAATATCTTTATAGAAATATGTTAAAAGAATGTGGGTAATCAATCAGAAAAAAATTCACATTAAAATTATAAAACTAGCCATAAACAAAGCACCATACTCAGTTTCAAAGCTAGTGAAAAATAAATATAGAAATAATGAGCTCCACTTTAAAAATAAGAAAATAATAAAAAAAGGGAAGATGTTTTCAGATGAAACTTTGCTTTGTACATCTGAAGCAAATGGCTATCTGTGGTCTGGAAACTTGGGTTTTATGATGGAGGATCACACAAACCAGCCCCTATCCTAGAGTGGTCATCTGATTGACGGTCACTCTTAAACTAGATGCTGAATGTAGAAGAAAATTCTACATTCTAAATTCTAAATTCCAGAGAAGTAATTCTAAATTCCAAAAAAATAGTAAATTCATGTTTTGTCTAAATAAAAACAGAAACAGAAAGTCCCCTAAAAGCTAAATTACAAATCCCATCTCTCACAATCTAGTCAAAACACAATAAGAAGGTTTTTTTTTGAAGGCACTTTAAATATAGGTAATTAGAGATTAAAAAACAAATGAAAATGGTTCCTGGCTTGGAGAGGTGGTTTTGTAATTAAGAGTATTTGCTATAGAACCATGAGAACCTGAGTTTGGATCCCAATGTCTTGACAATAAGCCAGGCAGAGAGATGTATGGCTAGCTCTAACCATGGTGCTATGGAGGCAGAGGGAAGAGGACCATGGGAGCTTGCAGCTTGTCAGCATCACCCAAAATATGAGTATCATATTCATGGAGAGACTCCATTCCTCATGATTGTATAGACACATGCACCCTCTCACAAATATATGTATATAACAGAAATATAAACACTATACATACATTTACACACAAAAGCAGTATTTTAAAACAAGCAAACAAACAAACAACCCACCAAATACCAAAAAGATTTTCATCATACTGAAAACTGAAGCCCAGAAAGTGAATAGTCAAAGAGTAGGGATTTAGGGTTTTAGTCCCTATATCTAAAAACTGAGCTATACATGTAACAAATGATACCCTCTTGCTTCTCCAGACCTAGCTGACAGCTCTGTGAGACTTCCTCCAGGGACTTCATTTATTTCTCTCCGTGTCTTCCCAGATTCCTAGGGTTTTTTGTTGGATGTTTTATACAATACACTCTTTCTACAATCATTAAAATTGGCATTAGAATTTAATCAATTATTAGTTAAATAGGTATGGAAATAAGACATTTCAAAAAATTCTGATTCTTGGCCTTATATGAGGGAGGGGAAATAAAAGATAACTTGAACAATAATAAGAAAAGAAGGAGAAGAAAAGAGAAATGTGTGTATGTGTGTGTGTGTAAAAATAGGTGGCGGAGATGAAGAAAACTATCTGGATATTGTGACTCTATTCATCACACAGGCCTGGAACATTTCTTGAAATGTCACATTAAAACACAAAACGTAGACTAAACCATTTGCTTGAGGGACCTGAGCCTGCTTACTCAATTTCATTGTCTTCACGATTCAAATTATCATGAAAATTGCTGTATTTCACTTCGACTTCCTATAATTTGTAGCTATGAAAGAAAGAATTTTCAATACTGGAGCATCTTATTTGCATAAGTAAGGTCACTCTATAGAAAGTTGGTGAGTGAAACAGTGGTTTGGAAGGACACTGATTTTTTTAGTTGAAAATAATCGTAACTGTTTCTTAATACAATGGTACAAACATAGGACAGAAAGGTAGGTTACTTAGTTCTAACTTCAGAGATAAACAAACAACAACAAAACAGGTAAAATAACTAAATAATTCTAGATACTTTTCTGAAATTCAGAAACATTGTTAATAAAGCAAATTCAGGGGATGTAGTTGTTAATCACACATTGTCCACTCTATCAAGATGATTTCAATTTATTGAAGGATCCCACTAAATTGACAGGAAATACGTGCTGCGATTTAGAAGAAACACAAGCTATGGGGCATAAAAGTGTATTAGAAAGCACTGAGCATAGATTCAGGATATCAGCGAAGTGTCTTGAATTAGCAAATGATGTCTAAGTCTTTGTCACCTACAGAAGGACAGTGGTGAAAGTGATTTGATTACATGGTATTCTATTGCTGAAGATGCAAAAATGCTGAAGTATGTGCAGGGAGCCGATTTGAGTGGCTGCCATTACAAGATGGCATTTGGCCCCAGCCTCGCTTGATACCATGGTAAAGATTGCAGTTCTTCCACTAGAAAACAGGATGAGTTGTTGTGATCTAGCTGCCCACACTTCCCCTGACTGGCAGGGGAACTTCCTTGTGGTCTGTAATTGACAGGGATGTTCCCCCTGCTTTCTTTCCGGCCGGTGGGTCTCCAGAAAAGCAGTTGAAGTAGCAAAGGTTGCTAGGCAGACTCCCTATATAAGCAGCTACAGCTCAGAGCTCTGGGCCCCTTGCTTTCTGCTCTCCCTTCAACCAAGAGGCTCCAATAAAGCGTGATTTGAGAAGAATCCTCGTCTGGTGGCTGTTCTTTCCTGCTGGCCAGGGAGTTCGCCGCAAGTATGCACAGTAGAATCAGCTTGCTAATATGGAGTTAATCACTCCTACTTTCTATGCGAACAACATACCTTAATCAACTTAAAAATGAAAGGATTGATTTTGCTCATAGATCAAGAGGTTTGAGACCGTTGTTTCTAAGCCTGTGATGAGATGAAAAACACAAGCTGGATAGAAGGAAGTGGTCCACTTAGTAACAGCTAGGAGGTAGAGAGAGGTAGGAAGGAGCCAGAGAGTAGAAACAGTCTTTAAAGAAAAGTCCGCTAGGGGAGTGCCTACCCACTGTGACGGTGGGGCTGATCTAATGGGAGCTCACCAAAGCAAGCTGGACTGGGACTGATGGAGCATATGATCAAACCGGACTCTCAGAACGTAGCTGACAAAGAGGGCTGACTGAGAAGCCAAGGACAATGGCACTGGGTTTTGATCCTACTCTATATACTGGCTTTGTGGGAGCCTAGTCTGTTTGGATGCTCACCTTCCTAGACCTGGATGAAGTGGGGAGGACCTTGGACTTCCCACAGGGCAGGGAACCCTGACTGCTCTTTGGACTTTGGACTGGAGAGGGAGGGGGGATGGGGAGAGAAAGAGGAAAAATGGGAGGAGGGGAGGAGGTGGAAATTTTTAAGTAAAAATAAATATTAAAAAAAATGAAAAAAGAAAAAAAGAAAACTCCCAGGCATTCATTCCCACCAACCAGGCACCAACTACAAGCATCCCTTCCAGCTATGAACTAATCAATACATCAATTTACTAACAGAATTAATCATTCCATGGCTTAATGACTTTTCAGTTGCTTTGCCACCTAGCAACTAAACCTTTAATTTATAAACTTTGTGGGGCATTTTTTCATACTCACCATAATATTCAACTCTGGACCCCAAAGGCTCATCCCATCTTATGATAAAAAGCACATTTGGTCCATTTCTAACTCTCCATAGATCCCAAACGTGCTTAATAGTTCAAGGAACACTCATCTATTAGCCTATGAGCTCTTGTAATGTAGGAAAAAAAAACCTGTACAACTCCAGAGTCAGTTTGCCCATTCTAAAATATAAGATTAGAATAGCAAGAGCTGGACGGAGGGGGGAGGACCTTGGACTTTCCACAGGGCAGGGAACCCTGACTGCTCTTTGGACTGGAGAGGGAGGGGGAGAGGAGTGGGGGGATGGGGAGAGGAGTGGGGGGAGNAGGGAAAGGAGTGGGAGGAGGGGGAGGGAAATGGGAGGCTGGGAGGAGGCGGAAACTTTTTTTTTCTTTTCTCAATAAAAAAAGAGAAAATAAATATTTCCCACTGTCCATCAAAAAAAAAAAAAAGAATAGCAAGAGCATATTAGGCTAAAAAAATCAGATTAAAATTTATAACAGCAAAAATGTATCCTATTTCTCCCTGTCTATCTAGCACACGTGGCAGATAACTTGATGTTAACTTGAAAGGTTGATTAGCTGTGCCCTGTGCTGTATTGTCAGCCGTCCACATGGCTGCTCGTTTTGGCTTGTTCTACTCACTGTATACAGCTTGACTCAGAAGACATTCAATGTCCTTTGCACCTATAGCTTTGCATGGTGTCTATCAAAACTTTGGCTTCATTGGATTTGGATTCTCACAGATTTATCCATTGCCTCTCTTTGGGGCTTCCACTAAAGACCATATCGTACGCTCCCTAGTTTACCAGGACTTTTGGAAATCTGGGTGAAGATCTCACTGGCCTCATAAGTTCTTGTAGTTTTAAAGCATCATGTGGGTAAGGCCTAAGTCTATCACCAGCTTGAGAAGTACATGAACTCCTTGAGAAGATGGCTGTGGGAAACGTAGGTCCTGGATAGCTATGTATAGTTGGATACATGCTGATGAAATAATTTTATAGGCAAATTTGTGTGACCAGGTAACCTGTGATGTCTATACTTGGTTATCAATAACTACATCTGGATTAACTAAAACCCTGATGACTCAGTATACTAGTGAGTGATTTCTCTAGATTGCATCATTTGAGGTATGAAGATCCACCTTTAACCTACCTTAAACTTCTTGGTGATAGTATATAAAGAGAAAAGAAAAAAAAAGTTCTTTCCTTGTTTGTCATCACTTCCTTGGCACATTCAGCCCTTCTCTGGCATTCCAGCCTCCTTCTTTATATTTCTGCAATATACTTCAGACCAGCTGAGACATCAGCCTGGTGGACTACTAGATTTTTGAACTTTCTGTTGATACACAGCTATCCCGTGTGTGTGTGTGTGTTCATGTGTGTATGCATTTATTCATTCTATCAGTTCTGTTTTAGAGCAGTGGTTTTCAAGCTGTGAGTGGCAGCCATTAGAAAACATACATTTCTAATGGTTTTAGGAATTGAGACATTGCTCAGTAGAAAAATTACAGATATGAACTAGCAATAAAAGTAATGTATGGCCGGGGATTATCACAACATGAGGAAGTGTGTTAAAGGATTGCCGGATTAGGAAGATTGAGGATCATTGATCTAGAGAATGGTGATTAATAAAGATTTTGGCACCAGGAGTGGTTCTTGAGCAGCAAGTATAAGGATGGATTAAAAAAAAATAAAAAAATAAAATATTTTATCGAGTCTTTGGGAATTCCACATCATGCACCCTAATCACACTCATCTCCCAGTCCTTCCTTGTCTGACTCATCCTCCCTTGTGTCCTTCCCCTGCAAAAAAAAAAAAAAGAATAAAAAGAATAAAAAAACCCAAACAAGTCCAATTTGTTCTATTTGTATACTCACTAGAGCCAAACTCTAAGTAGCCTGTCCTTTAACTTAGCTGTTCTCTTCCCACACCCCTGCCAGAAGTCAACAATTGTGGAGAGGTAACACCAGCATCTTTATCACTCTTCTGAAGAGTTCTCTTTGATGGTTTTGTGCTTAGGCTATTACTTGGGGGAGGGTGCTTGGGGGTGTAGTGGTTGTCACAGAAGACTTTCATGTCCCTTTTTCTCAACTGTGCATCCATAATTATCAGTAGCACTGCAAAAGTAGCTTTCTTGTTCTTTATAATCAGTGGGCAGATGGATCTGGAGTGCCCATAAGTTTTCTGGTGAGAGTACAAAGCACAAACATAGCCTCCAGCTATAGTAGGACCGCTGAGTCAGACAGGGCACGCAGAGGCAAATCAAACAATGGACAGTAACCTCTACCCTGGATAGCAGTGCAGGACATTCACTTCAATACGGCCCCCAGGGGTAGCACGGCTTATTGACTTCAGTATTGTTTCAATAAGTCATGGGACATCCATATACATCAACACAGACCCCAGCTTCGGTAGGACATTTGGCCTAGACACAGCCCTCAATGGCAACAAGGATATCAATATTACCTCAGGAGCAGCACAGACAGTGAACATCTGCATGGCCTTTGGTGGTAACATGAGTCACAGACAAGGGATGGATTTTTTAAGAATCTGTAATAGGCATTTCAATTTGTCAACACATACAGTTACTGATATTCCTTGTAGAGGCTTGGAGAATGCTAAAAACCCATGGTGTGAGTGAGTTAACAAACTTACTGAGATAAATAAATTTGATTATCTTGATGCAACAATTGCAAGAGGCAAAGAATTTAGTGATTATGTATAAAATGTTTTGACAATTTCTAGTAAAATAAAGCAATTAATGATTCTTGTTGGTTGCGTCTAGTACCTTTGAATAAATTGACAAAGAAAAATAATGAGCTCATACAATTAACCCACATCTAGGATCTCAGGATAGGCTGATAAAGGACAATGGATTCAGTGACAAATTGACCAGCTCCAGATGTCCATAAATAGTCTAAAGGTTTCTAAGTGTGTCTTGACAGAGTATCTTCTGTCCAGCAGAGACTAATTCAAGCTGTAGAAAATCAAACCGAAGACATCATATAGAGACTGGTTACACCATAGTAAAAATTAAAATCCAAGCTTTGGAGGCTGAGGTTAAAATAAAGGCATTAATAGGGAATGAATGGGATCCTGTAACTTACGATGGGAATATGTGGGAGGACCCTTGGAGATTGATAACGTTGAGGCCACCTGTTCTCAAGGGTTTATCTCACTTGAGGCATTAGTCTCTTCACCCTCAGCAGAAGATGTAATCCCAATCTCAGCCCCTGAAATAATGCCTTTTCCACCTTTGATGGAGGAGTTTAATCTTCCATTGTGTGCTAAACCAACACTGATTTTCTCTAAGTGAGATGCCAGAAGACACTAAGAATTGTCTCTAGACCTAAGGCCAAACTTAAGGTTAAGCAGATGCCTGGATGAAGGGAAGAAAGTGTAGTACATGCGGAGGTGAGTCAGCCATTAGAGAGTTTAATAAGCTTGCTATTTCATTCAACAGAAGCCTGGGAAATATGTGTTTTGATGGAGTTTAAAGGGTAGGATAATTGTGGAACATAGACCTGTGCTAACATCACTTTATTGATATGGGCCCACTGACTGGAGATCCTAGGATTAAAATGGAAGCTCAGAGAGTAAAAAGGGGAATAAAAAGCTTATTTCAATGGCTCAATGAAACATCTTTCAAAAGATAGGCTAATGAAAAGGAGCTGCAGGTGCCTAATATCCCTTGTCTTAGTGTTGATGAAGGGCTTTTAAGAGTCAGAGAAATTGCAAACCTAGAATGCTTACACTGTGTAAACCTTTATTCTCCACAAGGGAGAGCCCAGAAGACACACCCTTCACTAATCCTATAAAAGGCAAAATGGTGAGTGGGCGCTAGCATGTTTGAAGAGCTTTACTGTCGACCTTTGTCTTATGCCAGACCTTAGGGTCAGAGATGCTGCTGCTCAGTTTGATGAAATGAATATGATGGATTTAACTGGGCCCCAAAGTATCAGGGGCCAGGTAGCAGCACTCAACAGCCAAAGGCAATGCAATTGTAACTATTGGAGTGAGCAACATAGACAAAGCAGTGTCTATCATGGCTTAACCCATATAAGGCAGTGCAGGCAGAGTAATTTTTACAGTGGCGTGATTCATATTTGTTTGACTTATATAAGCAGAAAAATTTTCAAATAAATGAATGTCAATAGGGAATATTGGCCCATGAACCAAGTTCTATACTTGAGCCAGTTTGCAGCCCACCCAAAACCCATTAAATATAAGACAGATCAGGTCCTCTTAAGGAAGGACTTTGCTAAAGTACCTACAAGATTTTATTGTTAGCCTTTCTCTAGTCCTTACCCAGAGGGACTTACTGCCTTTCACAACAGTAAGTGTATACTAGGGGAAAGAAAACAATGAGACTTTCCAGATTCTATTGGATACAGATTCAGAATTGACACTGAATTCTAGGAGACACCAAGAAGCATGTGATCCTTTAGTTAAAGTAGGGACTTATAGATCAGATGATTAATGGATTTTTAGCTGAATCCTAAGTAATGCTAGGTCCAGTAGGTTCCCAAAGTCATCCTGTGGTTATTTACCCACTCTCAGACTATCTATCTATAATTCTATAATATAATATAATATAATAATATATGTGTAACTGTATAGATATATTTAGAAATTGAAAAAAATTCCCACATTTGTTTCTTACATGTAGAATGAGGGTTTTTTTTTTTTTTGCAGTTAGAAAGGCTAAATAGAAACAAATGGAGTTGCCTCTATGAGAGAAAACAGTGAATCAAAGCCAAGGTTGTGTCCCAGGAAGTGTTGGAGAAATTAGTGCCACCACCAAGGACTTGAAGATGCAAAGGGGTAGGGATTCCCACCACATATTTTTCTTTACTCTCCTATCTGTCCAGTTTAGGGGACAGATGGACCATGGATAATGGCAGTAGATTATGAAAAACTTAGTACAGTAGTGACTCCTATTGCAGCTGCTGTACCAGATATGATGCCATTCCTTGAGCAGATTAACACACATCCTGCTGTATGATATGTAGCTATTGATCTAGTAACTTCCTTTTCCTAGTACCTTTCCATAAGGACCACTAGAAGAAATTTGATTTCAGTTGGTACGGCCAGTGATATACCTTTCCAGTTTTACCTTAAGGACATAATAACTCTCCAGCCCTGTCATAACTTTGTTCAAAGGGATCTTGCTCATCTTTCTCTTCCATAATATATCATACTGGTGCATGATATTGATGGCATTATGCTGATGGAACCAAATGAGCAGGAGTTAGTAAGGACTTGGAATCATTTGTAACACAGCAGAGGATGAGACACAAAGTCAACCAAAATTCCAAGGCATTCTCCCTCAGTGAAATTCTTAGGAGTCCAGTGGTAATGGGCCTGCAGAGATATCCCTTTTAAGGTCAAGGTTATTGCTTTTGACCCCTGCCACCGTCAAGAAAGAAGCACAACTTTAATGGGCCCATTTTGATTCTGGAGACAGCACATTCCTCACTTAGGCATGATAATCCTGCCCATATACCAAGGGACTCAGAAAGTTGCTAGCTTTCAATAGTACCTAGGACAGAAGAAAACTCTTCAACAGGTCCCAGCTTCTGTGCAGGTACCTCTACCACTTGGACTGTATGATCCAGCAGGCCTGATGGTTCTTGGAGTGTCAATTGTTGAATGTCATGATATTTGGAGCCTTTGTCAGGCTCCTATAAGTGACCCACAGAAGGGATCTTGGGGCTTTTAGAACAAGGTTTTATCACCAACTGCAGATAACTATTCTCCCCTTGAGAGACAGCTCTTGGCCTGTTTTGGGGCCTTATGGAAACCAAACATTTGACAATAGGCCGCCAAGTTGCCACTTGACCTGAGATTACATTCAAGAGATGAGTGTTGTTATCCAATCCAGCAAGTCAAAAGGCATGAACAGTAGTAATCTGTTATCAGTTGTAGAATATAATTGGAACATTAGGCCAAAGCAGATTCTAAAAGCACAAGCAGTTGCACAAATGCCTCTGGTATTTTTTTTCCCATTATATGCCATCTGCATCTAAGTATGAGTCTATAGCCTCATGGGCTATGAAAATTTGACTGAAAAAGAGAAGACTAGGGCTTTGTTTACTAATAGTTTTGCACATTTAGTAGGCACCACCCAGAAATGGAAAGCTACAGCACTGCAACTCCTTTTGGGACAAGCCTGAAAAACACAGTCAAGGGAAATTCTTCACAGTGGGCAGACTTTGAGCAGTACACACGGTCATACATTTGGTTTTGAAGGAGAAATGGTCAACTGAGTGATTGTTCTGATTCATGGACTCTGGCCAATGGATTGGAGGAAATTGATGAGACTTCTGGGGAAGAAGAATATGGACAGATCTCTGCACATGTGTGAAGGATGTGGAGATGCTGTGTCCCGTGTAAATGCTCATCAAAGGTGACTTCTGCAGAAGGGGAACTCAACAATCAAGGAGATAGGATGGCCCATTCTGTGGAAAGTTACCCCTGTCATCGCTATAATTTTCCAATAGGTCCATGAGAAAAGTGGTGGTAGAGATGAGGTATATTCATTGGCTCAATAACATGAACTTGCAACACACCCAGGTTGATCTGGCTACAACTGTTGTTGAGTTCTAGATCTGCCAACTGTTGAGACCATCACTGAGCCTCAGATATGGCACTATTCCCCAGATGACCACCAGCCACCTGGTGGTAGGTTGACTGCATTGGACTATTTTTTTCCATGAAAAGAACCATGTGCTGTGGGAAGGTTACAGCTAACACCTACCAGGCTACTGGGATGTGGCCTCATGGACTATTTACCTGCGTGTGGAAGTGTGTCTGGGCCCCTTCCTTCCTCTCTCTGCTTGCCCCTGGGCCCTGTTTTGGCTGTTTGGTTTGCTTTGGATCTGATCTTTGTCCATCATTCAAACAGAACATTCTGACTTTGTAAGTCTACTTTTTAATAAACATCCATCCGTTTTCTTAGTTTTGAGCTAGTGTGAGATTCCTTTTTTGTTAAGCGTCCAATCATTTCCTCCTTCAACAGTGTTTTGCTATTTTTGGACTAGATACTTATTCTGATTATGGATTAATGCTTCCTGCATGTAATGCTACCATCAGAACTACCACCTATGTACTTACAGAATGCCTTATCCACTATCATGGTATTCTCCACAATATTGTTTCTGGCCACAAACTCACTTCCCAGTCAGAGAAATGTAACAGTGTTCCCACAATGGTGGAACCCACTGGTCTTACCACTTTCCTAGAATCCTGAAGCAGTTGTCCTGCTAAAAGGATGGAATGGGCTTCTGAAGACACAGTTATTGTATCAATTCAGTGACAGCAGCCTGGGGAGTATGGGTAGCGTTTCCCAGAAGGCAACATATATTTCAGTCATTGCTCAATATATGGTACAGTTTCTCCCATATGGTACAAGATAAACTGGTTCAGGAACCCAGGGGTAGAATAAGGCATGGCTCCATGCACTATGACCCCTTGTGACCCACAAGGAAAAATTTTGCTTTCTATTTTCACAAACTTTAGCTCTGTTGAAATAGAAGTTTTGATTCCAGAATGTGTAGTCCTACTGCCAAGGGACACAACAAACATTCCTTTGAACTGTACACATAGGTATAGTTATGACCTAGTTATTGTTTACACTAGGAAATTAAACATGATATGAGGTGATATTACTGTGTGCCAAACTGACAAATGGTGGCCTTATAATGGGTATTCTTGAATTTAAACTGGACTGCATCTTGAACTCACTAAAACCTATGTGACTGAGGACACCTGTTGGGGATTTGTCTTGATTGAATTATTTGAAGTGGACCCACTCTACACCTGGGTTTTTTTCAGGTGGAAAGATCCCCTAAAGTCTGGAACACACCTTCTAGTAGTGGCCTATATAGAGGAAACTTAAGAAAAGAATGCTTCCTCCTTGCCTTCTAGTTCTTGCTCCCACTCTTACTGATAAGTTTGTTTCTTCACTGGCATTAGAATCTACGTCTTGAGGATTCAGGCACATAATGAAGACTGGATAAGACATCTAGCCTAGCGGACTAAACAAGTACTGGATTCTTGTGCTTTCCTTTGAGAGAACAGTTGGTGTTGGAATAGTTGGAATTGTTGGGAGGGTAGTTGTTGGAATAGTTGGACCAAAACCAACTATTCAGGATGTATCTTCCTGTCTCAGTTAAGCTAAACCAGAGACTTCCCCACAGACATGTCCAGAGGATTTGTTTCCATGGTAATTCTAATATGAAATTATAATCAGGAAAAACTTCCAGAACTCTTTTCTGTTTATAGAAAATAAAGAAAAGAAAAGTTAGGGTTCTTTCAGCCATAATTCTCTAAGTATTTCTTTTGTTCTAGGTAAAGTTCATGCCACATTTAAAACTGTAAATAGAAAACTGATAAAACAAAAATTAAATTAAAATATAAATTTATATTGTTATTTTTCTGTGTTCATTTAGATGACTGATATGCATCTTTTAAAGATAAAGGCAATACCCTCCTCTCCATGTTAAACACTATTTATACTTCACCCTATGTTGGTTAGATTTTTTTTTTTAAATCAACTTGTCACAAGCTTGGTTCATTGGTAAGAGGAACCCTCAATTGACAAACATCTCCATCAGATTTGGTCTCTAGGAAAGTCTGTGGAGCATTTTCTTGATTAGTGATTGGTGTGAGAGCTCAGTCAATTATGAACGGTGCCACTCTGGGGAAAGTGTTGTATAAAAAAGCAAGCCTGGAGAATAAGCCAGCAAGCGGCATCACTCACAGCTTCTGCTTCAGTTCCTGCCTCCAAGTTCCTGCCATGCTTGGGCTCTCTACTTTCCTTCCTTCAATAATGAACTGTGACCTAGGAGTGTAAGTGAAATAAAGTCTTTCTCCCCAAGTTGTTCTGAATCATGGTCTTTACCATAGCAGTAGAAAGCAAGCCAAGACAATACCCAAGAAGCATTTAAATCTACATAGTAAAAATAAATAAATAAATAAATAAATAAAGTTAACATTTCTACTAAAAGACTATTTAGAATTGCTTTAGCTAAATAACCACATGTTATGTAATGGAGTTAGAAGCTGGTCTTTGCCTTCCCATTTGCTTTAGTCGACGGAGGTTCAAGACTTCTTTCAAACAATTGATGCAACAATGAAACCCCACCTTCCACAGAGCAGCTGAAATGCTACCTTTTTTTTTTTTCTCATCCAAGATTTCACAAAAGTTTGCATGCTCTTATGGATAACAGATTATATGTTAATTATCACAAGTAACTAAGGCTGTTTTGTTACAGATAACTAAGTACAAAGATATGCATAGATAAGTGATTAATATTCGTAAAGTATTATCTTATTATTATTATTATGTCCTAGTGAATTATAATATGCCCGGAAAGACTGTAGCTTAAAAAGAAAAGAACAAGTCATTTAGTTTGAAGATCAGATACCTACTTACTTAAAAAGTTCAAAACATCTAGTATAAAATATTTTCTTACAGTCCTGTGAGAAGTGGGTACCAAATCACTGTAAGAATTCGTGTGTTAAATTCATGACTCTGCAAGGCAGTTTTGCCTCATATGAAAAAGCTCTGAGTTTTAGAGAGCTCATCTTTTTATCCAGGCAACTTTCTGTGTAGCTTCTACCCTTTGATCTTACTTTCGCCTAGTGGAATTACACAGGCTAAGCCTGATCCCGTTTCATATAACAATATCACGAATTAGCCACACTCATCTCTATTTTACTTTGGTTTAAATATCTTTAATTCTCCAGGAGAAAAATTTGCTGGTTTAAAAAGCTTACACTTAAAAAAAAAAAGCTTACACTTAGTAAAGTGTCATCTTTATTAGTATTTATCTTCATATATAAATCGGAAATACAGAAAATGTAACAGCTCTGTGTCATTTTCTCTGAATAGATATTCAAGTGACCTAGTATTTTAACCTAAAAGGAAAGAATCAGAGATGCAATAAATCTCAGCAATATTTACTAATGAATGAACTTATATCCAAAAATAACTGATAATTTTATAGAGTCAAATGTAAAGTATAAGATTATTATTTAAAAGCAATATTTTAGAATGATAAATGATAATTTTGAGCTTCTAAATATAAAATGCAATTTTACAAACCGAAGGATACTCAGAATGAAAATAATACAAAATTATTTTGTTACATATAGTATAACTAAAAGTTTTCATTTTTCTTTTATTTTATTATGATATCACTTTAATAAAGTTCAAAAGTATGTATGCTTTCCAAATACTGAAAAGAAAGCAAGTAATTATGACTGTTAGTAATAATATGTATCAAAATATCTAACTTAAAATGAGTCAATAATAACTTTATAAGGAAAAGGAAACCCAGTTTATAAAGAAATCACTTTAAGAGATAAATAAGTAGTGATTATCTAAAAGTCACAAACAATTATGGCACTTATAGGATGTGATTTTATATTTGGTAGGCCAAGTATTCAGTAAGTTTAAACACATCAAATTACCATCTGATTTTAATCTTTCAATGATTTTTTAAACAAAATATTTATTGAGTTTTTAATTTGACTGCATTGCATTAAACTTATAAGTTTATTTGGATGTAATTTTTATTCATTCCCAGGAAAAGATTTGCATATACATTTCTTGCTGTCTTCTATTTAACCATTGGGTTTTTTTTTTCTATACCATCATGCTATTTTTTACTATAGTTATTTTTTAGTGTATTACACATTTTTGACCATCAAATTTTCAGTAATCTATTTTCTTGGTTTGTATGGTGTATACATCAGTTTAAAGCAGCAAACCAAGTATAAGAAAAAGCAACTTAATTGTTAAAATAATCATATGTTTCATGTATCAGCAATGATCAATATTTATTTCATATACATTGAGTTATTTTTTTTTCTTTTGATTTTTCGAGACAAGGTTTCTCTGTAGCTTTTGAGCCTGTCCTGGAACTAGCTCTTCTAGACTAGGTTGGCCTCGAACTCACAGAGATCCGCCTGCCTCTGCCACCCAAGTGCTGGGATTAAAGGCGTGAGCCACCACTGCCCAGCATGTTGAGTTATTTTATGGCGGTGTCAGCCTACTACAGAGATCCCATAATCCTGCTGGAGACAGAGCAGGGCAAAGAGTAGAAAGGATGAGGACAGGAATCAATTAAATTACTTTTATTCTAAATATTAACCAAGTAGCCACTTCGATAGAACTTCTATGAGCCTCTATGATAAAACAAAATGGAAAAAATGTGCAGGAATATCATCAAACAGAAGGGGCAGTGGTTCAGATTGAGGGAGTTCAGAACATTCTCGGAGCATTGCAGAAAGCACTGCTTTTCCCCTGTGTACTTCATTCCCTGACAAGTCATTTCCAAGTCAACTTGAACTCTTAGGAGAATGGAATGAGCAATCAGCTAGAATATAGAAATGATACTTAGGTTAGACTAATAGTTAAGGAATTTTGAGGGTTTTTTTTTTTTGTTAAAAAGAAGTACCAAAATCTGTAAGTTAGTAATTACACAGACCTTTAAAAGTAAAGAAGAAACAAAACCTTGTACAGCGACAAAGCAGCATGCACTGAGTTTTAAGATGTATGACATTCTATTTCCTAATGTTCAAGGGACATCCTCTCATGTCGAGGCACTCTGCATGTGTATGTATTGGGTTTGGGAGGCTCTTTTTAAGGCATCTGTTGTGTCTCACTTTGTTTCCTGTTCATTAAAGAGTAAGGGGCTGGTATTCCTACTTACAGATGAGATGGTCAATGCACTCCTTCTCAAGGAGGTTTATGACAGAAAGACCATAAGGCTCCTAAACATTGGGCATCTCCACTGGAAGGAGCCTGTATTTTAAATTAATATTTCTAAATGTGTTTTGTTTATTTCTTCCACAGTCTATCATGTTAATAGCTAATTGAGTTTTAATTTCTGTTTTTAGAATTTCAGACACAGGTACTGTATTTCCATCATTTCCATTCATCCTGTCTCCACCCACCTCCTCCTGGGCCTCTCAACTCCACTTCTAGCTCTCTCTCCACCCACCTTCTCCAGTCTCTCCCCTACTTCTTTCAGATTTATGACCTATTTCTTCTTAAGTTATTGTTGTTTTACAAACACACACACACACACACACACACACACACTCGCCTTATAACCTACTGAGTCCATTCACTGTTCATACACACACACATACACACATAATCAGGGCTGAACAGTTGTAATTCTTAGTATTAATTTACCAATTTCTGTCCATCCCTTCACACTCCAGTTCTAGAAACCACCACTCTACTGTGCATGATTAATTCTACTTCGAAATATTCCACAAAAAATGAGCCTTTGAATAGAATGTCATACAAGATCCATTGCTTCGGATATTAATATCTAGTCATCCGTTCCTATTAGTCTAAGGTCATTCAAAGTTGGAATAAACTGGTTAGTCTTAAGCAATTGTATAACATGGGAAGTTAAAGGCTTTTACTTGTAGGGAAGACAATGTGATTTGTTAAATGCACAGATAGATGTGTGTTATATCTCCATAGACATAAATGACATATGTTATCCTAAAAGCAGCCTTCTAATAAATATTAGATATTGTGTTTAGCACTCTTGAGCAAAAGTGACTTTTAGTAGCTGAACATACTGTCCATTTCTTATTTGAAGACAGTTTGCCAAAACAAAGACCATTACTTTCCTAAGTTAGCTTATCAGACGCTTCTCTGAATGTGGCATGATGATAGTGCTTTAGGGAGATCTTTGGGCCAGAGAAATGGCACACATAAACTGGTGATATGAAACCTTATGACAACATTTTATTTGTACACACAGAACTCCAGCTGAAGAAGAAAACCAAAATGATATGGTAAATACAGAGCAGTGGAGTAGGCATGCGCCAATCCACAATGAAGTTTAGTGCTTCTTAAAAGTTAAAAGATTCAACAGCAGCTCAAAGTATATCTCTCTCTTAACCAAGCTAGCACTAAAAAAACAGCAAAGTCTATATCTAATAGGAAGGCCACTCATTTGTTCTGGGCCACTTAGCCCCAAAATAACAACACAGAAACTATATAAATTAAAACATTGCTTGGTGCATTAGCTCTAACTTCTTATTGGCTAACTCTTACATCTTAGTTTAACCCATTTCTATTAATCTGTATATTGCCACATGGCAGTGGCTTTGTGGCAAAGCAAAGATTCAGCAGGTCTTACTCTGGTTGCAGCTCCATGGTGTCTCTGACTCTGCCTTCTTCCTCCTAGCAATTAGTTCCATCTTCCCTGCCTAAGCTCTGCCCTATCAACAGGCCAAGGCAGTTTCTTCATCCATTAACCAACAAAAGCAACACAAGGACCTCCCATACCATTTTTATCTACAGGAACTTTAAAAAAAATGAAATAGGAAATGAGCCTGAGAGTTTGAAATTCTAAGTTCAGAAGGTGCTGTAGCTGATCTGAGCTATCGACCAGCCCTTGAGAGGCTAAAGCTGAATGATTACAGCAAATCCGAGGTCACGAGGGGTTGCACTGAGCTCAGGGTCAACGTGGGTTGTCTCAAAACAAGTTGTAAGCTGTAGACCTACTGCAGATGTGGAACTGTAGTAGAACATATGCAGCTGTACACCTACTACAGATGTGGAGCTGTAGTAGAACATATGCAGCTGTACACCTACTACAGATGTGGAGCTGTAGTAGAACAGATGTAGCTAGACACCTACTACAGATGCAGAGCTGTAGTAGAACAGATGCAGTACAGATGATACATTCAGAATAGCTCTCTTCCCCTCGGCACACATGGACACACAGGTGTATGTCATATATTTTCTTACATGACTTATTGAGGAAAAAAAATTAAAATAATGAAAATGTGCTAAAAATACATTTGAAATTCTCTAATAATTGAGTTTATATCAGCATAGTAATCCTTATTTCCCAAATTTCTAGAAATATTTGGCTACAAATGTGTTTGAACGTGCCTGTGGCAAGTGAGGTACAAAAGTAGATCAAACTGAAGAACAGAAATAGAAGGAAAGCACTCAGACAGTATTTTCTTCCCCCTTTCTTTTACTAATCACTCACTCTGCAAAGAAGTTTCCTTAAATTAATGGACCATAAGAAATGCTCTTCTGGACCGAAGGAGGTTGATTGGATAATCAGATTCCACGGCCTAATGGGGATGATGAACTCCTGAGCCCAACCTTGCAAAAATATCCACTTGAGTTTATTGGAGAAAGTTTTATACCAATGCTTAATGAGAAGCCAAGCTTGCATGAATAATTGTTTTTACTTACTCTTCTCATTAAAGAAAAGAATGAGTTATCATTCTTCTAGTCAGGAATAGAGAAAATCTCCCCTATCATCACTATTAACTTTATCTTTTTTTCTTAATAAATCCATTTAAGTTCTTTCAAGTGATAGCAGGAATCAGCCATTTTAATCAAAGAAGAAGCAGTTACTTTTCCTTTGAACAATATATATATGCTTTACGAATACTTCTGGTCTGTGGGCAACATTTCACTACTGTGTCTGTTACCCCCACACACACACACTTCCTTATATGTTCAGATTTGAAAACCTGACTACAAGGACAGGAATTTCTTTTTTTCCTCTTTTTTGTTTCTCACTGACACCAAAGTATTACAATCACCTAAAAAGGAATACAGCCCATAGCTTAGGTCTTTTTTGACTATAAAAAACTATAAAATTAAAGGGATTAGAAAGCAATTTATTTCAGGTTTCTGAGTGTTGGTGACATTTATCTCGGTGCTTGTACCCTAAGAACCACATGTTTGAAAATGTTCAGAAGGAGTTTTCTGGCCTAGTGGGTATAATTCTCCTAGTTTCTCTCAAGTGTGAACCTCATATCTTTCATGCAAAACAGTAACATGGGGACGAGAGTGGCTGACTAGGTTATTCAACAGAGATGAGTTTCTTGAGTTTCTTTGTGCTTCACAGACCCCCACATTAGGACCTGAAGATTCTAATGGTGTCAGAATTGCCAACATGTGGAGATACAAAAGTCCAGTGAGAATGCCTATTTATCCCTGATGAAAAAAACTAGGACAGGGCAGCTTTGTGAGGAAGTTAATAAAGAATAAATATCACGAAAGACAACTTTTAACCAGTAATCATTTTACTCCAATCCATTACCACAGGAAAGTCTGTGGTCCTGGACTCTCTCACGAGAAGCAGAATGGGCAGGCCAGGCCTCTATACCAGCGAGGTGATATGAAGACACCCCAATTCCTTCCAAATTGTTTTAAATACATTTAACTTTGACTTTTCATCTTTTTGGCATCCCAAGTTTTGCCATTGAAAGAAATTAGTGTACTCCCAATTCAAGTGTGTGAGAGAGGTCTCCTGAAACCTCAGGACTTCCACCATTGCCGCCGACTTAGGGGACCATCCTATGCTTCAGTATTTCTTTATAAACTAGGAAATCACTTTGTCCTAGGCATTAATGAGGATCTCCTTTACCTAACAGTAGGGGGTATGAATGTGTGTGCAAATGTGTACATGTGACCTTTGTGTCCAGAAGAGGGTATCGGGTCCCTTGGACCTGGAGTTGCAGGTGTTTGTGAGCTCTCTGCCCCAGGATTCTGGGATCTGAATTCTATCTCTCAAGATAAACAGCAAGCTCTTCTAACTGCTTAGCTTACTCTCCAGAGCTGAGAAATTAATTTCTAAAACCAAAAGATTTTTTTTGGTGAAATAATGAAAAAATGCTTTGCCTTCCACTTATTTTAGAGAACTTGAAATTGGGAGTTCTTCATTTTCTGTTCATTACATAGGTAGATCTTTTTACAGCTAAAAAAGCACATTTCAATTTTAAACACCAAGAAATGTTTTTCTGGAGGATCTGAGACATCCACTTGAAAGATAATGTCCAGCTAGAATAACACCAATCATCATTTGCCTTGGACAGATAAGAGCCTTAATTTCCTAAGGATAGTGGCAAAACTATTTCCTTTGCAGAGATACGAGGTGCTCATTTCCTTATCATAATTACAATTAGTAAACCCATATTGTCATCCCAATTATCAGGTGAATTTAGAGGGAACTGGGAGATAAAAGTCAAGTCTTCGAGGGTTCGTTATAAATCATCCTGAAAACACAAATCTAATGAACAGCCAGCTCTGTAAAAGGGGAGCAGTTCTTTCTATATTCGTAATCTCTTTAGTAGATTGCCTGTGTTGTGCAACACATTCTGATTTACAGCTTGCTCAGTAATAAAATTGTTTCATTTCTCTTCCATTTTCAGTCATCTTTTTAAGTAAGCAGGCATAGTTTAATTATAATTCCCTAAGATATCAAATATAGTATAATTTCAAATGATATTAGGAAAAGTATAGTTCTGAATTAAGACCATGTCGAACTGTAGAACTATTAAGCAATATTTCATGAGAAATGGATAAATCTCTGAAGAAAACATAACCATCTAGTGTGTGCATATATACCACCTCCCCAAAAAAACCAGCCATCCATGAATGTTTAGAAACCTCTTTTAGCCTCTGACCACTCCTCTAGTAATTTAAACAGATCTTGCTTTATTACAAATGCATTCCATTTATAAAAGTAAAGAGCGAGATTGCTCCTTGAGTAATCTGAGGGAAGATCTCTGTCAAGTCCTACATCATAACAACCAGGATATTAAGAACAGAGAGTCTATATGATCCAGGAAGCTGCAATAGGGCACTCTAAACCTGGCCTCTGGGTATGTAATTTACCCTATGTGGAGGCTAATACAAGCAGAGACTAATCACAACGGAGACTGGCCATTTACAGAGTAATTTTATGGGACAACCTCAGTTTCCCAGATGATGTGGGATTCCCCGCTGTATGCTGTGATTACCATTGGTTAATAAAGGAACTGCTTTGGGCCTATAGCAGAGCTATAGGGGAACAGAGCTAGGCTGGGAAAACTAAACAAAACGCTGAAAAAAAGAGGAGGAGTCAGAGAGACACCCTGTATCCCACTGGAGACAGACGCTAGAACTTTAGCTGGCAAGCCACAGCCTCATGGCCACACACAGATTAATAAAAATGAGCTAAATTAATAAGTAAGCGTTAGCCAATAAGAAACTAGAGCTAATGGGACAAGCAGTGATTTAATTAATACAGTTTCTGCATGTTAATTTCGGGGCTAAGAAGCAAGGAACAAACAAGTGGTTCTCTCCTCCTACAGAAAGAAGTAAATACTGGTAAGCAAGGCTTCTACAAAATTCCTAACCTTAGCCACAAGTAAGCACTTCAGAGCAGTTATCAAACCCTAGCTTCTTCATGTTCTACTGTGTTCAGACAAAACAAATGAACCAAGAAAATCCAACACCAACAAAACCCCACAATTACTATTTTCTTCTATAAACAAATAGGGGAAAGAATGCAGAGAAATTAATGGAGGTTTTTGAGGCTTTATAGCTCATATATTGATTTTCATGGGTATTAGAACAAATGCACATTTTTATTTACAAGAGTAGTTAAATTCTGAAAGTACCCTGTAGGATATTGACAGGTGCCCAATGGGAAAGTCCATCAACAGACATTCATTGACCATTTAACTCTGCAGGGCAGTGTACTAAGTACAATGGAATGGAAAGTACAACCCTGGGCCTTGTAGAAATTAAAAACAAAGGCTGCCACACAGTAATCAGCTTGGAATTTATGAAAATCTATCATTTTATTTGAGCAAGAAAACATGTTTACTTTCTTCACTCAGTCAAAGGATAATCCTATTCCTAAGTAATTTCAACAATGAAAGATTCCTCTTCCTTGGACTATATTTTTAAAACCATGTATTAGTTTTCTCCAAAAAAAATAAGTCATTAATTAATTGAAAAAAACTTTTTTTTTCTCTTTCAAATGACAGGTTTGGTTACGATAATAGGAGTTTGGGGGTTAGGGAGATGTCTTAGGAGTTAAGATCCAGCCATTCTTGTAGAAGACCCTGGTTTAATTCTCAGCACCTTTATGACAGCTTACAGCCACCTGTAAATCCAGTTTCAGGAACCCATGCCCTCTTCTGGTGTTGTGGTCAGCAGGCATGCATGGGTACAGAGTCATAAATGCAGGCAGAACACTCACAATACATAAAGAAGAAATTTATAATAATAATAATAATAATAATAATAATAATAATATGTGTTTAAATCTAGTGGTTTAGAAGCAAATTAACCAGTGCATTTCTGGTTCTTTTCTATCTCCACTACAGTCTACCATGTGACCTGGAGGACGAAACATTTCCTGGGTTCAATTGTTAAATGGGATCACAGTAGGCTGATCTCATAGCTCCTTATGCAAAATAGGCTATGTACATTAAGTGTTTGTTATATTTTCTATTATACCACTTTTTGCCAAATAATTTTTGGCAATTGTCAGTAATATTAATAAACTGGTATCATTGTTCCTAAAATTTTTCAGAATATGTAAATGATGTTTAAATTCACGTGCTATTTCCACAGCTTCTTCGGAACTATTGGCAAAGGACGACAGTAAAGTGTGCACAAAGTTTGTCCCAACCTCTCTCTCTTTTCTAATACACTCCGGTTTTCCACACAAAAGAGAGATTACTATAGCAGGATTTTGCGGACAGCCAGCCCCTAAATCATGACAGGGACATTTCCTATTAGTTTCAAATGCTCGACTTTAGCTGAGACTTGTCCCACTAGCTCTTAGAACTTAACTTATCTGGTTTCTCCTCATCTACATTCTGTCTCGAGGAATTTTTACCTTTCTTTATTTCTGTATGTCCTACTTTCCTGCTTTGTCCATAGATGGTTGGCTGGCAGCTATCTGGCTGGATGGCCCTTGGAATCTCCTCTTTCTTCCTAGTTATAGTCTTGGAGCATGGATTCCTCTTCCTACTTGTTCTTTCTGCCTGTTAGCCCTGCCTATCCCTCCTCTGCCTCGCTACTGTCCATTCAGCTTTTTAATAGCCCGACCAGGTGCCTTAGACAGCCAACATAAAACAAACGCAACACATACATGATTAAACATAACTTAAACACATACATGATTAAACATAATTTAATCATGTATGTATGTAATTAAACACCCTTAATTAAACACATAGTCTTATATTGTGAAACAAATGCAGCATACGCAAATGTAACACATCTTTACATAGTTAATCTAATATTCCAGGGCAAACTACTTTTAGGACTCTTGGTTTATTTGCTTATATAAAAAAATCAGTGCATACAAATTTACTGCAGTTGTTATGCTACTTTAGAAGACTTCTTCTGTTACCTTGACAAATATTATTTTTAAATAATGTTTTAAATAGTTGTTAAAAAGTAGATGTATGCACAAATTAAAAAAAAACAATTCAACTTTTTAATTCCTTCAATCTTTGTAATTATTAGCACTTAGTCATCTAGATTTTAGGGTTTTAACCTACCATGAACACTTGCTTAGCAAGTGGAAGGTTGGCTTACATCTACAGCACTGATAAAACGAGAAACTACAGCCACGCTCTGCTCAGCATCAACTGTATTAAAGCCAGGACCTCTCCTACATACCAAAATCCCATATATAAAATTATCCAGCGTTTTCATACGATACAGCACCTACTGCCCTGTGTACCTCAGTTAACCTCTAGATTTCTTAACCTTTTCATTCTTGGGACAATTGCCTGAAATCATCAATGTATAAGGAGAAAAGGTTCATTTTTGTCTCCCAGTTTTGAGCATTAATTTCTACTTGATTACTGTTGTTGGTTTAAGTCTGTGACCAGGCAGCCCATTATCTATACACCAACGAGTTCACCTCATGGCAAAATGTAAAACAGAAGGAGTTGATGACCCACTTTCTCTTCAAGTTCATGACATCAGTGACAGAAAAGAAACTCAAGTTTTTAAAGGTTTGCCATCTCTGCTCTTTAGAAACCCCAATTCATTCATGCTTACCACGTTTCAATAGTACTTTCTTGAGGATAAGTTTGTTGGGACATTTAGGATCCAAACTACCTAATTCACACACACATACACACACAAAAATAAAATAGTTGCCATATCATATTGTTTAGGAATCCATAAGAAAAGTATATATTTTCATATTGACTATTTTTCTGAAACATACTTTAACATCAAGTTTTTAGGATCTGCACACGATGAACTGTGCAATAGCAGGCCAACAGATTTCGTTATTTCTAGACACAGAGTGTGACAGTAGACTTCTCTATGGGGTGCCTTCTATTCTGCATCTCTATCATATCTCACTGTCCTATAAGGAAGGAGAACATTGGACTGAAGTAATGGCAGCCCCTCCGATGTTGAGACCAAGCTCTACGACCTTCAAGCTGAATGGTTTGCTGTGAATTAGTGGACCTTCCCCACTCTTGGTTATAATCACAATAATTAGGTAGCACGAGGATTTAAAACACCTGCTAGTAAAGTACTCAGGAATGGTCTTAGCACTAGTAAGATACTCGGTGAACAAGAGCAATTGTATTATTATGACTAACTTTCAGGATGTAGAACAGACACCATGGCTGTCATAAATACAGATGGAGCGCAGCACTCATGCAGCTTTGATTGACTTCATGTGGAATTCACAGTTGTCCTTCCGTTTGGCAATATCTTGAACTTTGCAGACCTCTTTCATGATCTGGCGATGATAACTGATTGTTCTGATATACGTGCTCTGCTCCCTCTAAGACCAAAATGAAACTTTTGCTCTTATATATACTTGGAATGTGTTGTGCAAGGTTTTCTAATAATGGATCATGAACTCTATATAAGTTTTATTTGTGACTTAGAGCAGAAACTTGTACGTATAATTAATTTTTCTGTGGATCTATAGAAATCTATAGAAATTGCAAGACTTCATGTCCATGTCCGTACATGCATGGGTTATACATGCATGTCACACCTGTGACAGATGGTATACCCCACTGATTTGTGACCCAGTACTTGGGAGGCAGAAGCAGGCAAATCTCTGTGAGTTTGAGGCCAGCCTGGTCCACAAGAGCTAGTTCCAGGATAGGGTCCAAAGCTACAGATAAACCCTGTCTTGAAAAACAAACAAACAAACAAACAAACCAAATCACATTACTTTATTTTTAAATTTCAGCTTCTTTACTGTCTCACACGACTTTCTCTAATGTGAGTTCTTTCCTTTTTTCGCTATGTGGTTGTAATATGCTCACCGCCAGTTATTTATCTAGGATTATAAAGGAAATTATTTTCTGTTTAATAAATATGAATGTATCAGATGAAGTGTCCTAATTTGAAGAGAGCAGTAAACAGGATAGGCAAATTTCTTCTCTCTCCACAGATTTTCTACGTACTGTAACACATATGCTAAATGAACAGATAGCTTAAATATTAGCTAGTAATGTCATGTAAGATGATATCATGAAGTAAAAATAAAGAGATATGCACGATAGAGCAACGGACGCTTGTTTGAGCATCTTGGGAAACAGCACCAAAGAAAATGATTGATGAGCATGAAGAAATGAACCAGTTCAGCAAATAAAAAGCAAGGCAGAAAGTCAACTGTCTAGCCTAATCAAGCAACTTGGTATTCGTATTGGAGTAAACGTTAAAGAAACATGTATTATCTCACATAAAATCTTTTAGTTTTTTTTTGTATTTTTGTATATATATATTTCAAGAACTTTTAAATCTAAATATATTCATATATATATACACACATCTACATGTATGTGTATATATGAAATAGAGAATTATAAAGATAAGAGTTTTGAATGTGTGTCTGTGGGGGATGGGTAGTAGTGCCTGCTCCTGTAGGAGTGAGCATCCATGTATGTTTGTATATCTGCATGTGAAAGCCAGAGGTTGATATCAAATCCTTTACTAAATTACTTCTTAATCTCATCAAATTTTCTGAATTATTTATTCTTATTTAATTAATCTTCCAATATAATTATAATTTTTTGTAAACATAATTGCTAAAGGTTTCTAGTTTGATGTACAAACATGTAGTCTTTAACATAATTTTCTCACCTATGCATCTTGTTGGTTGTGTTTAGTTTTGCTCTGAATACATGTTTTTATAATAAAAAGAATTATTTTGTTAAAATCTATTAATATTTTGGATAGTTACTTAGAATTGATATCTGGTAGTATGGTTCATTTTAATGTCAATATTAAACAGCATAAACTCTCTTTTACTAGGATTAAAGGACATTAAGCCTAAAAATCATTGAAAATCCTTTTGAAAAAATGTACAATCTGTCTGTATTCCTCATACTTATATATGCTTACAGAATCATTGGCCTTTTAAAATAATTCTTGAAGGGCCTATGAGATGTCTCAGCTAATAGAGGCATTTGGTATTTTTCAGCAAGTCTGACAATTCCCAGGATCCTCATGATGGAAGGAGAGAATGTCTGGATACTTCCTACACATGTGTGCATACTCCTCCTCCCACCACACGCACACACAAGAAAAATAAATAAAAAATTCTTCACAACAGAGAAGTTCTAGTCTGCAGAAGGGTCATGATTAAAGGAATAATAATTCTTCATAATTTAAAAGATGGTTTCCGTTAAAACGCTCTCCCAGATACTCAGGAACATTAAGACTTCTAAAATTCATTATTCAGAGTTTAGGGGAAATTATTCTTGGTTTCATTACAATTAAACAACAGTAAATAATTCAGAAATGAGATGATATTAACAATGATGTATCTCCCCAACTCTGTACTTACAGTGCCATTTTGTGCTTCCTGGATCTGCAGGTTTCAGCAACCTTCTCTGATCCACAGGCTCCCTCACAGCCTCCCTATCTCCTCCACGAGCCCCTTCAGCCCAGTGAAGGAGTGCCATCAATAAGCTTCAAGATTTTATTAGTTTATCTGACAAATGCTGATCTCCCCTGTTGGGTTTAATTTGCTGGTCTGTTATTATGGTTGCTCCCATTCATCATTTGGTGACCTTTCTTTCTCTGTATTCTAGAACTTGTGTAGAATTAATCCTCCCATGTTCTCCCCTTAGAGAATTAATTACAGAGATACAGTTTTTAGTCTTGTTAATTACGGAGTTGATTAATGTCTATAATGCAATCATATAGGTACAGCCAAAGTGAATCAGTTTTGTTTCCTTGTCTTCCCTTGATTTGGAGAGCCATCTGAGAAGGCAATTTAACCCTTTGATATAAGCATAAGGCCGTGGTGACATGTCTTCGCTATTTTTTTTCTTAGATGCTAGAACAAAACTATAATGAACCTCAGTTAGAAAAGATCCACAATATTAAACAAGGCTTTTGTATTCATTGGAATGAAAATGATTCCCTTAAAATGCATTTCTAAATAGAATCTGTGAAAACAAACACAAAGACAATGGCCCTTTCTCATGTAGAGACCCATTGCTTGTTTTTTTCCCAAAAGCGAGGACTGACAAACTGAAGAGGGCAAAGCCACTGGAATACAACATCTGAAATTAAATTATTCCAAGTTTTCTAAAAATAGAAACAACAGGAAGAGACAGTCACTGAAAATGCTGTTGTCCTAAAAACCTTTAAACCCTCGCCACGCACACTTTCATCTGTTTATACACCTACCCCACCACACACCTATGACCTGGTACACCTACCAATACACAATCTACTAATACACATACCTACCCACACACTCACTAACACCCACACAGACCTGCACACACCTATCCGAAACACACCCACCCCACACACCTATCCCTCACATTTACAGACCTAATCCCTCCCCATGCCTACCTACTCACACCCACCTCCACACCCATGCTCCCACACACACCAAAAATACACGTGCCTCGACCATGATAATTAGCTATGTTCCTCCTTTAATATTCTTCTCATCTTAAGCTTCTTATGAATGCTTCATTTAAAACATCTCCTAGGACTACTTACCCCAGTCTTTTGTGATTAACAAAAATAATCATTAGAGAAACTTTCGGAGAGGTTTAGAAATGAATACAGAATCTACAGCCCAATGAGAGCTGTGAACTCCAACATGGGACATCTTTTCCAGACGCTGGAGTATTATACTCCCTCTTCTCAGCTGTATGCTCACTGACCTAAAACCATACTAAAGTTTGCACAATGTGTATAAGCCGTTTCCAAAAGGAATTGCTTCTTCTACAGAAAGCCGGAAGCATGGTTTTGACTCTTGAACAGCGAAGTGAATATTTTATAAGTTTAGACATTCAAGTTTTGAGGAAAGAAAACCACAGGAGGCTTGGTCCCATGTAACCTTTGCTTTCTGGTAGATATTTCTAAGTTTTGTTTTTATTTTATAATTTAAAATTTTGCTCTCTCCAGAATTGGCTTGCATGTGTGTGCAATGCATAGTAGAAAGGGCTTCACTCAGGGGTTATTTTTCAGGGTGCTGCTACCCAACCCTCTCTTCATGTTACTTAAATCTTGACCATGATTTTGGGGTAGAAAATATACAATACATTAACACTATAAAGACAAAACTTAGCAAAACATATGCAATTTCTTTTTCATACTAGCCAGAGAAGAACCTAAATTTGGGATGTAATCTAGACAAAGTAAGTATTTGCTGAAATTCACTGAGACAAACATATATTGTTGTAATAGATCTATACCTCCAGGCTGTTTAAATTGAAACCCTATTTTTTTCCCCACTTTCTTGTATGTTACTTAGATAGCACCCTTCCATGGCCTCTATTTGACTCCAGGTTCCTGCCATGATTGAGTTCCTGCTTGATCTTACCTCAGTGATGGAGTATGACATAGAACTCTAAGAGAAAACAAGCCGCTTTATCCATAAATTGTTAAATACAGCAATAGAAGCCCTAAAACAGATGGAGAACAAAAGGTGAGAAAAGGACCGGGGAGAGAAAGAGAGTTACAGGGTAATACAGTAAAGGCCTTCCGTTATGATAGGTTTTTCTGGGGCTCACATGTCTCTGGTAGATGGCTGAAAGCTTGATTTCAATGGAGGAAGGAGGTATTCAGTAGAGAAGAACGAGATTAGTATCAAAGATTGACAAGAGCTGAGTAACCTCCTTGTGGCATGACTAATCATTGAGGCTCACAATCAGAAATCTTATCTTTGTTTGTTTGTTTGTTTTTTGTTTTGTTTTTCAAGACAGGATTTCTCCATTGGAGCCTGTCCTGAAATTTGCTCTGTAGACCAGGCTGGCCTCAAATTCACAGAGATTCACCTGCCTCTCTATCCCGAGTGCTGGGATTAAAGGTGTGGCTCACCATTGCCCAGTCACAATCAAGAAATCTTGATCTGAATGTGAAGGATTTCATGTTTCAGGAGGAGCAAAAGATATGTGAATTCTCAACTGGACAAAAAAAAAAAAATCTAGAACTGATCATTTTTAGTTACTATTGTTCCCTTTTTTTAAACTCATAAAGTCTATCATTAATTAATATATCAGTCACTTCATGAAAAATACTTCTATGACAGTAAAATTCTTATTGTCTAAACCCATTGTCAGTACTATTACTGACATGCATATTAAACACACAAATGCTTCTAAACACACAATCATTAAATACAAAATAAAATATTTTCCCACATAGATCCAAATTTCTGTCTTGTCTTTGGCATAGTTGTTTGTTTTGTTTCAGCCTGAATTCAAATTTAGATCTTCCCTTCATTTTTTTATTTAAATTATTTTACTGGACTTTACTATGTAATTTATTTATGTACACTGTTTCTGCCATTCTTTTTTCCCAGCTCCTCTCCTCCAGTGCCTTCTAGTCCACTTCCAATGTATACCAATGAATGCTTAATTATTATAAGCTTATAAAACTACATCAAATAAGATTATTCTATTTTAAAGGAATTTTATACAAGTATCCTTATATAACATCAAGTTAAAAAATATGAATAAAACTTGACCACAATGGTAAGCATACTATTGGCAATGCTCAATGTTAAATAAAAATGAAGAGTTATAAACATTTTCAATGGAAGGTATTTAACATATTTAGGCAAAGATAATCTCCATATTGTTACTACTGCCATTCATATTTAAATCTCACAAGAATTATAACATTACAAGTTTTTAAGAAGTCATGTAACATTTCCATGGTATATATACACACATGCCCACATAAATACACACACACAAGCACACATACACAGTATGACCTTTTACCATTATATTAGAATCCAGCAGCACCTTTTTTTTTTAGTTTCAATTCATTGTCTTATCTTAGTTGTATGTATAGTGAATGGAATCTTATAATTCATATTGTACTGGGAACAAGTCTGGTTAGTTATCTTCTTGTTCATGAGCTATTTTATGTATCCTTATTGCTTTAAATTAAAACGTAGTTATTCCATTTTGCCTCTTCTCACTTCCCCTTCCATCCTTCCCATATACACCTCACCCTTGCTTCTTCTTATATTCGTGACATCTCTTTCTTTCATTGTTGTTATAGACAATGAGAAATATAGCTTTATATTCACGAATTTGACGTATTGTTTGGATTGTAGGGAACTGTGTTACACAGTCCTTTCCATGTTTCTATGACACTTTCGCACTTTACATTTTAAAAACAAACTCAAAGGTTTTATTACTTAACAGATAACAACATCCTTGGGAGACAGGTGTACTTTTCTGTAATTCTATGAGAAAAATAATTCACCTTAAACTTAGATGAAACACGGTACCCAAGCACAGCTCCATGTAATCGCCCAGTGGCAGTAATTATGGACTGCAATGTAGAAAATTAGTATTTGCTAAGCAATGGAGATTTTCATGGTAGGCTGTCATAACAGGAGTTTTTATTACTAGAAGATGCTGTAGTTTAATGGGTAATCTTTGGACTCTGTGTGAAAGGGTCTTAAATCATGTTTTTTAATTTGATAGCCATCCTGCTACTGACTGAGCATAAAGTATTTAATTACATTCCTTTAACAACTATCAAAATATAACCACTTTCAGATTCCAAAGGACAATTTGAATTATACATAAAACATCAATTTATATTAAGATGACATGTAAAAATCAGAAAACAAATTAATTCACTTCTATGTATGCTTCTTTTTAGGGCTGCATAATCTTTCAGCACATGATTTTTCCTCTTCCTAAAATGGATAGAGTGTTAGCAACGACCTTGTTGGGCTATTGAAGAATTATTAATATAATGCATATGAATCATGAGCAAAAGATTCTGTACAGAACAGTGTTTAATGAATATTTTTTCTGTGAGTAATATTTATTACTTAAAATTGTGTAATGGATGATTTTTTTACCTGACGGCAAGGGTAATTCTTAAAATATGCTATGGGACATTTAGGTTGTTTCCAGGTTCTGGCTATGACAAACAATGACGCTATAAAGATAGTTAAGCAAATGTCCTTGTGGCATGATTGAGCATCCTTTGGATATATACCCAAAAGTGGTATTACTGGGTCTTGAGAGAGGTTGTTTCCTAATTTCCTGGGAAATTGTCACACTGACATCCAAAGCGGCTGTACCAGTTTGCATTCCTACCAGCATTTTTTGTCATAGCCAGAACCTGGAAACAACCTAGATGCCCCTCTACCGAAGAATGGATAAGAAAAAATATGGTACATTTACACAATAGAGTATTACACAGCAGAAAAAAAATAACATTTGAATTTTGCAGAAAAATGGATGGAGCTAGAAAACATCATTTTGAATGAGGTAACCCAGACACAGAAATACAATTATCACATGTACTCATTCATAAGTGGTTTTTAAATATAAAGCAAAGAAAGCCTACAAATCACAATCACAGAGAACTTAGACAATAGTGAGGACACTAAGGAAGACATAAATAGATCTAATCTACATGGGAAATGGAAAAAGACAAGATTTTTCCTGAGCAATTGGGAGCATGGGGACCTCTGGGGAAGGGGAGGGGAGAGGCAGGGAAGGGAGCAAAGAAAAACGTAGAGCTGAATAAAAATCAATAAAAAATGGAGAAAATGTGCTATGAGGTTTGGTTATAGTTCTGTGAGATCATTCTTAGAATAAAATGGAAGGATACAAATGCTTCATATGGATATATAAAGTTTATATTTACGTAAGTCATTTATGATTGATTTTGATCAGCTATCATCCTGCAAATTGTCCATTGTTTCTTTATGGACTCTAAATAAAAATTTGATACATAGTGGCAATAGTTTGAAGTGCTGTTTTGAAACTATAAATTATGTAGGCTGTATAAAGACGGCTACAATTTACCTGTCTAGTCTTATTAAGGGTACTGCTGGAATTCAAAGGTATATATGCATAAGAATATTATGTAGTAGGAAAAGTAAAACAACCCTAATGGACTGTTAAAATTTAATATAGATTCATAAAGGGAAATAGGATGTCATAAGCTAGTATAAGTTTCCATTCAAGGTGTGAATTATTTCTAAAGCATTCTCTTTGGTTTATTTGTTTGCACAAAATAAACGAAAAAAGTCTTATTTCCTAACTAACTTCTGACATTACCTAAACCATCCTCTGCCACCTGGGAAACAGGAAATACCAGGCACAAGCATGTGGTTTTGGGGGTAGAACACGATGGGAGTGCCCTCTGGATTCACTGTATTGTGAGAATAGTGCTGCAAAGCCTTTGCCTTCTCACATATAAAATATAGGAAAGAATCTTTACCTGTGGCTGCTCTCTTCATTTGACTGACCAAATATTTAATTAAACACTACAATATGTTAATAGCTGCCATCTGCAATTAGCTGAATTTTACAAATCATTATCATAGTTGATAATGGGGGTGGGTCTCATGGTATCAGTTAATAAAAGGCTCTAAGAGCTAAATTTGAGGTTTTCTGAAATAAAGAAATTCTGCCTATACACTGTAACATAAATAGAAACTGTGATTCTAGCTTGTTGCCCTGTCCTAAATGCAAGGTCATATTAGAGTATCAACTATTAGCAATAGGTCCAGCCTGTCCTATAGACTTTGCTAGTCTCGACAATCATGTGAGCCAATTCTTTAAAGCTGTCTCTCTTGGTTACATCATTTGTAGAAAAATGAACCTGACTACAGAGTCATATTAAATAATTAAGTCAGATACATAAAAGTTTCTCTCATTACAGGTCTTAGATTTTATATATAAAATCATATGTGTATTCATGACATGAAGCCTAAGGAAAACTAAGGTGGGGAAAGTAATGAACACAAAAGGGAGTGGGAAGGAAGGGGTGCCCAAGAGAGAATGCTCAAAGTACATGGTAGACTTATATGACAGTATCTTTATGAAACAAAATAATATTTAATAAAGATATTTCAGTTAAATGATACTTCAAAAATCCTTTAAAGCTGTGTCTTTACTGACCTATTTCTTATCATAATCATAGTTCTCTTTATACAGCAGAATATGTAATGCATTTACATTACATTAAGTACTATAAGTAATGTAAAGGTGGTTTAGGTATACAGGTTTATGTGAGGGAGTTGAGCATCCGTAGACACTGAAGATAGTGAGGGACGGCTGACTGTACATCAGGTGGTTCTATTTTGACCAGCAAGTTCATCATTATGTAAACATGCCACAGTGTTCTGATACAAACTAAGACAGCTACACTGTCACCAGGTAAGATATTCCTCAGAGATCACCATCATTAACGTAGCTCTCACTGACAAGAATTATTTTTCTTTTTAATGTGGGATACACATGTGTAAACCAGGTCAATAAAGATAGATAGATTTTTCAGAGAACATTGATGGATATATCCCATGACAAGGATATCTCTTTTTATGGTTAGAAAACACGCAATAGATCTAACTTCCTCATGGTTTATTTCCAAATATCCAGATCTTGTCTTTTCATATCTTCCTATCCATCAAAGTTCCAAAACAGTAAAAGAAATAATGATTTGAGACTAGATTTGACCTCTGTTTAACTCATAATATGAATGAGACAATTGACAAAATTCATTAGGGATTACAGAATAAGAAAAAGAAGGTTTGATGAAATGTAACAAGTGGGCTATATTTATGTTAGGGAATATTTTTCCCTTAAGCAAACACACATAAAGACGTGAAAGAATGGGGAAGCATGATAGTTGCAACTTATTCTGAAATGCCCTTGGGAAAATATGGCTAAGTTGAGAAGTGAATACAGATTTTAATTCTATGTTAAGGTGACATAGAAATTCCCTGCACTATCTTTGAAATCATTCTTCATGTTCAAAATTATTTGAAAATGTAAAAGTGCACAGGACTAGGACATATATAGAGTCCATTGGTAGAACATTTGTCTAGAATGCATAAGACTGGGTTTGAACCTCATCACAACTGAAAAGCATCTAAATAACCTTAGATTTAAAAGTTCAAAGAACAAAGTGAATGTATGGCACAGGTGGGTATAAATGTGAGCCTTTCTGCCCCATCAGCACTCACCAAGGCCCTGAACTAACTCTCCAGAGCTAGCATCTTTCCTTCTCCTTACTCCAGATCCATAGTCACATTCCAGGGTGAAAGGGCTAGGATCTTCGGTGTTCATGAGATTGGAAGTTATACAGGTGCATTGTTCTTCCACCACCAAGGTGTATTTTCATATTAGAGAGACAGAAATCTTCAATAAATAAATAAATAATTTTTTTAAAAAAAGAATGATTTGTGCTACTGGAATGTAATTTAAATGAATGGAGTTTAAAAAAAAAACTAAAACTCACCCTTCTTTTTTAAAAATATACAAACCATTTAGGCAATCCATTCAGGTACTTTCTAAGTTCTGGCTTGTTAAAGATTCCTCTTGAAGAAATAATAACCCAGAAGATCGCGTATGATGAAATCCCAAAAAGACCATTTACTTTGGAGCACTGTGAGAAGAATGTCCTATATGTCATAAGAAATTCATCAAAAAGGAATTTTACTCAGAGAAAGACTACAAAGGAGCATGCTTGGCATTTGCTCTGCTGTGCCAGAGCTGCACCATTGGCTCTGTGACCTGCTTCATGTATAGAAGCCTCTCAAATTCTATTCTGACTGTGACTTTCCCAACCTCACCATAACCTCAACCATGGAGGAAACTTCAAGTTGGTTGCATAGCCTACAAATTCAAGTACAGCTCACATAAAATGAGCAAGCATCTTCCTTTCTCTTTCTGACTTAGTGTTTTTCTCCTTGCATTCACATAAAATCTCATGTAATATGTTTTTTTCTGATCCTGATGCTTATCCTGAAGTCTCCATATATGAGTCCCAGGAAGTTCAGCCAGAAATCTGAAGCCCAAGTTAGGTTGATATCCTTGCTTTGTGCCTCGTCAGGAATTACAGGTGCTCAGGGAAACAAGTGTGGCCATGTGAGATGATATTCTCCACTCAGCTCTCCTTGGCCTCTCGTGTCCCGAGCAAGTTCTGACTATTATTAATGCTCATCACAAGGAGGACATATATCATCATTCTTTACCACAGGACAGCCATGGGCATCCGAGAATAATGTACTAACTGTGACCCTCTCTCTGCACATCTATCTTGTGCACACCTGTCACCCAACAATGGAGGTGCAGTTAAAGAATTGTGGTTTTCATGACATTAGAGACAGGAAGGAAGTAAAGAATAGATTTTTCTTTCAGATTTGCACATAATCCAAAAACTGTCCTGTTTGTGTTGGGTGGGAAAATATGACTTCTCTGTGTTTGTCCCAAGAATGCAGTTCTGATACGCCTTGGTTTTCATTCCAGGGTAGAGATCCTCCTTTCTTTTAAATGTCTGCGTAAGTTGTTCCTGTGGAAGTGCTTACATCCATTAGAACATCAACCTTTTCCTCTCATTGACCTTTCAAACCTTTCCCTTTGTTCATTTAATCAATCTTGTATGTAGCTGCTTAATTTATCTCCCTTTGTCTTACTCCTTTGCCTACAAAAGCAAAACAGGACACAACCAGACACAATAAGCTCTTCTGACCCCAATTTCACATCCAGAATATACTCGAACCGCTCCAAGTTCAACTGTGCTCTGCTTTGCTGTCCTCTGCACTGTCCCACGGACACTTCACTGCTCACATATACTGTCCTCCAACCCAATTCATGTCTTCCATCCCATGACTTTTGCTTACGCCAATTTTCATGCTATGAGGCCAGTTTAATGTCTATCTGAAAAAAAATAATCCTACTATCGTTTTAGGCACAGCTGGAGTTCACCATCCATCCTTTCAGAAATAGGATTCTCTTCCTTCCAAGAGTTACTGTGCTATTATTTTTCCCACTTTGGGCTCCTGGTGGTCACAGTCCTCTTACATGGCATGAAGTTTATCATACTTTCTAAGATCAAAGACTGTGGAATCTAGAGCCAGAGCAGGTGTGTTCAGTCACTGACTCCAGCATTACCTGCTTTCTGACCAGAACAAACTCCTTATTAAGCTTGTTAAGCTCCTTCAGTCTTGGACTTCTCACCTATAAAATGGAGACTTTAAAAGTCATTTTATAGGTGAGAATTAAATGAGTTGATGTTGTTAAACAAAGTTACTTATACCAATTCCTTACAACAGGCAGGTCTACCGTGTTTGTCAACGCCAGTGTTATTTGTTACAATGAACACAAAATAATTCAAATAAATATCAAAAATAAATTCAGATGGCCTTTGAAGATGAGCTCTTGGTTTTCTAAAAGAATTTATCTAACATCCTAGATATTTTTTGTAAACTTGTCTTGAGAAGATAGTAACTCAGTAATCATTTATTTAGCTAGCAGTAAGTCAAATTTAAATTAGACTACGAGAGGAGTGTTGTAGGCTCACACATATAATCTTAGCATTTAGGAGACTACAACCCGACTATTGGCAAGAGTTTGCATTCACCAAGGCCTCTAGAGTAAGACACTGTGCCCAGAACAAAACATTATAGTGGGTACGTCAAGGAGATCCTCTAGCTCATACTAACAAAAGGCAGTTCTCACACAGTGGTTATCTGTCTGCCTTGTCGGTAAAATAATAGTCTGCCATCTAATCTATATATTCCTACATTGATGGAAATGTGCTTCATAAGGAAGTCTGCGTGTAGAAACTAGGAAGCCAGTGTTCTCCTCACAACCTTGTTAATGAGTCCATTTGAGCATTTACTAAGACCACAATTATATTTTCCAGGCATTTTCTGATCTGTAAAATATATAAAATTAATACACATATGTAAAATTAAATCATTCATAATATTTTAATTAATTTGCTTTGAGAAAGTAAGTACAAGCATGTGGATCTAGGGCTACACGTCTGAGCCATTTCCCCATGTGTTGTAGTAGAACAACAATAAATGCAGCAGAAATATTACGATGTTCAGTCAGCACTGTACTGCAAATCAGTGGGACAACGATCGGCACTGATTATTACATCCTTCAAGTACACATCCTCTACATGGAGGGGTCAGTTTTGCAACCACAGTACCCCTTCCTCCTACTTTTCTGATCTCATACACTCACTGTGAGTTCTGTAAAATACTTAAGTACTACAATTCCCAGAATGCACGCTGCTTGGCCTGCCCACTCCTCTCCAGCCCAAAAAGAACCTCTAGTTTCCCTCAGTCTGGGTAAACTCATATATTTTTCAAGTTCCAATTCATATGCCCCCTTTTTTACTTTTATCATCTTTTTCTGAGCATAGTTAAAAATGTCCAGACGTTGTTTCCATAGTTCTAAGATCAGACCTCTGTTTTCCTACTGCTCCAGTTACCTATCTACCCATCTACTTCTTGATTTAGTTCTAAGCCTCTCAGTGACCGCGATTCCCTTCAATTCATCTGTCAGCTCAATGCATCCAATACAAAGAAGGCATTTAATAATCATGATTACAGGAAGTGCCTGGACAAACACCAATAATTTTTGCTCATTAATATTTTCAGGTTAATATTTCTGCTATGTAAATTTCCTATAGATTCAATAACTGTGTCTTTGCTAAATCTGTTTTAATTTCCATTTAAGTAGCATGCTCATACAACCTGGTCATAGATACCCATTTTTATCTTGGAGGACATTTTCTTCTTTAATTTAAAATCTTCTCCAGATTACTTTGAGGTTAATTCCCTCAACCAAATGTCCTTATGCTAAGTAGAAAGCATTTGTGTATCCCCCAACAGTCCATTGTGATGGATTATCATCTTTTTCCTCCTTTCATGGGTGTAGCCATTCATCCATCCATCCGTCCATTTAACAAGCTGTGCATTCTCATAGCCAACAATTGTTACTTAAGCACTATTGTCTGCTAGATGGTGAACTCAGATCTGAAGGTACAAAGACGGCAATGAAAAGACTTGCCTTTGCAGAGCACATAGCCCGCAGTAGGCAGGGAGGCCATAGGCAGAAGCACAGCAAGAGACAGCAGGAGGTAAACGCTAGCAGAAATGTGCAAAGTTCAGTGTGTGGGATCAAGGCAGCAAAGCAGGGATTCTTTGGCAGTTTGTAAAGAAAGATTTAAAAACACTGCAAATGCCGTACCTCTAAGTGTCTGAAGAGACCCTCCTACCACCTCAGCTCATCCTTCCGTGGACTCCAGCAAAAGGACAGCATCTGTGGCCCGCCCTCTCCACAGCATCTCCCCGTGTGTCAGTGATCCTCTGGAGGCACTGTATTGGAGAGCTACAGAGCCCTTTCCCCTTCAGGCAGCCTGAAGGGTGATGCAAACTTGGGAGCTGAGCCTATCGGTGCTGGTATCAAGCAGCTGAGAAAGTTGTAGCCCATGAGTCATGGCTCTTTTCATGTGTTTCCAGATCTGTGGGAGGAGAGGCCTTTGGCTGGTAGCACCAGCAATGTAGCACCTATGATGATCACTTGGGGGGAAAGAACGCCACTGGAGCCACTAGGAGAGGTGCACAGTCCTCCCACCTTCCCAAAGTGTGCACATTCCCAGTGCCACCACCAGGCCATGCCTCAAAATAGTGTGAGAGCCAAAAACCCACATTTTCAAAAAAAGGGACAAATAAATTAAGCTCTGCCACCCACTCCCCTTATGTGCAGCTCAGGGAAACCAAACGAAATAAACAAGCAAATTAGCAGCTGGTATGTGAGCTCCAGATCACGAATATTTTTCAAAGGCTCTGCCAACCAGTCCTTCCTGAATCAAATTTGTTCTTGTTGGGAAAGTAATAATTAACAATCATACTACTAAGATTAATGTCTAATATCTAGTGAAAGTTTACAACGTACCAAATACCACGCTTTGTTTATAGACACAGCCTCTTTAATTCTTATTGGATCCACCAGGTACTTTCTTTTTCCTTCCTCCTCTTTCTTCTTTCTTTCTTTTTAGTTTTGTTTGTTTTTTTGTTTTTCTGAGGTAGGGTCTCTTTACATAGCCCTGGCAGGCCTAGAACTCACTACATAAGCCAAGCTGGCCTCGAACTCACAGAGATCCACGTGCCTCTGCCTCCTGAGTTCTGGAATTAAAGGTGTGCACCACCACCACCCAGTCATGATGTATCTCTACAATTCAGACTTTACCACTGAATAGCCTGACTCCCAGAAAGTCAAACTAATTTGTCAGAGTTCATATGAGGTAAGTAGAAGAAAGGCCCTGTGTCTTCTTGTATCTTAAGTGTTTAGCTCTGAATATACTTTCATTAAATTAAAAGAAAGATGTTATGGTAAGTTTGTGATGTTTTTGCAAGCTAAGAAAAGAGCGCTCTTGATCCACGGTCACTCTTCTCTGCTCTGTAACTGTAGGAAACAATTAAGCAAACACACAAACAAAAAAATGTGGAAGTCTGAAGTTAATTGATGTTAAATACATGAGAGAAAATAACTATGCATGCTGTTCCATTGTTTGCTTAATGTTACATCTATGCTTTTATAGGTGCCACTTTTCTATAAAAGAAATGAGTTTAAAGTACAACTACAGAGGACTTTCTCACTCTATAGAGGCAACAATTCTCACTGTCTGTACTTAATGCCCAGAGGATGACTAATGAAGAAAGGTCAGATTGTGAAAACAAGTAAGTCACAAACTAGACATTTGTCATTTAAAATTACTATGTTTTTGGAAATAACAGTACATGTAAAAAGAATATGAAGAATTAACTTCAGAATGATAAGGTAAAGACATACAGAGGGAAGAAGATTTAAGTATCTTCTCCATCTTTTAATTTAATTTTATTTTTCGGAGACAGGATTTCGTTGTATAGTCTGGTCTGCCTTAGAACTAGCTCTGTAGACCAGGCTGCCTCAGGCTCACAGGGATCTGCCAGCCTCTGCCACCAGAGTGCTGGGATTAAAGGTGTACGCCACCACTGCCTGGCCACTTTTTTTAAATTTTAATGAGAAATTTACCTAGCATCAGCCTTCTAAGAGCTGGCTAGTGGGTTTTAGTGGGGTAGAATGCAGTGCAAGGAAAAGCTTCTGTGCCATAAACTCAAAGTAGAAGAAGAAAGTAAATAGGCCTATAAAGATTCTAATGCTTTGGGTGTTTGAGAAAGCTGAAGAGGAGAGAGAGATGTCAAAGAAGCCTCTAGCATAGCCCGCAATCACAGTGTATTCCTTTCCTAACATTATCATGATTTGGAATGACAGGCCCCATCTCAGAACTTGTAAATTAGAATCTTCAGTGTGACACAACACCCATATAATTTGGAACCATAATGAAGTTTGATAACTCCCACCCAAAACATCCATCAGAGCCTCTTGTACTCTTGCTACACCTAGGAAGCAGTGATGCCAGGATGAACGTTCCAGCATCCTTCCTCCCTCTATGCGTGCCACAGACAGGATGTTTACTGCCGCTGCATTGGCAGAAAATGCCCTCACCTCTCATGGGAACTGTTTTAGTAGCATAACTCTTGTTTCTGCTTTTCCTCTGATTCAATCAAGTCCAGACTCCACATAGCAACAAGAAGAATCTTGTCATTTGGTAGAGCAGAATATGCCCCTCCCATGCTGAAAGTATTTCAGGGACCTTTCTTTGTACTTAGTGTAAAATTCAAGTATCAATCTCAGTATTATGAAGTGTCCATCCGTAACATTGACTCACACGTCCCTTATTCTCCTCCAAAGCTCTGATGACCAACAGTTGCGCAGTCTCCATAGCTTCACCTGACTTCTCCTTCTGAAACACTCCTGTCACCCCATTATAAAGAAATTATACAGAAAATCTCCCTAATGACTCTATAATTTTCTTTTTCACTCAGTTTATTAACCAATCAAAAGTATTTATTTTTATAATTTCTGTAAAAAAGCATAAAATCGTCTCGAATACTTAATTGGCCCTTATCAATCACATAGGCTGACTACATTTTTTTTTTATTATTGAAGACTATTTCTTTCTTACCTACTTATACTGCCCTGCTCTGGAATTGGCCAGTGAGTCTCTTCATTTCCCTATTCACACCATTTAAAGAGTCGTAAGAATCCAATTCCAATAAGGCAAAAGGCACAGTAATTTGTTTTTTGGATAATGCTAATAAAACTTGAAGAAAAATGAAGTCACAAACATTTCTGATAGTTTTCACAAAAGACCAATGTCTCATTTAATCTCCTGATTCCTAAGCCCCTGATAGTAAACAATGTTCCAAAAGGTCAGGAATACCCTGGGCCCCAAACAGGTAAGTAGCAGGTCATCAAATGACTATCAAGGTAATTTCATGAGCCCTCAGAAGAGAGTGTAGAACTTCAATATTCTCTTATACAATGGAAGACATTACAAACAACAAACTAGAATTTAATAATTTAGCTGTAACTGTACCTCAGAGAATGGTTTCCAGCATCCTTTATCAGAGACTAGTCATATTGAATGTCCTGTGGTCTTCTCATAAGGTATGGAGTATCATATGCCAGATAGCAAGCTTAAAACTTATTTCCTCAGCAAGGGTACCAACCACAGCTGTTAGACCCCTTACAGGAGCTATGGGAAACAAAAAGCACCACTTTCCTTCAAATGGTGAACAGTAGAGGTTGAGTGTGTCAAGCCTTGAGGTGCAGAGAAGATACTGAGAATGGAGATCTCCATTTATCTATCTATCTATCTATCTATCTATCTATCTATCTATCTATCTATCTATCTATCTATCTATCCATCCATCCATCCATCCATCCATCCATCCATCCATCCATCTATCTATCTATCTATCTATCTATCTATCTATCTATCTATCTATCTATCTACCCATCATCTGTCTTTAGCTGTTTATCTGCATGTATGTGTAGATGTGTGTGTGTGTGTGTGTGTGTGTGTGTGTGTGTGTGTGTGTGTGTGTGTAATATGCATAAGGGACATGTATTTGAGAATGGGACCATACTGGGACTGAATGTAGGGTCTTCTAAGTGCCAGGCAAGCACAGTAGTACCCTTTAACTTCACCTCTGATTCTCCATCTTCTTTCTTCCACAAATCCTGATCCACATCAGTGATGTAAACAAGTGTTATATTGGGGACAAATTAGACCAGCTCATGACATCCCTTTTCCTATAAATATACAGGAAAAAAAACATACATTATGTGTAATGGATCTTTCTCTGTCCCTCCAGCCAACTCCCAAATAACGACATGGAGACTTCTTATTCTTATTATTGGCCTTAGCTTTGGCTTGTTTCTAACTAGCTTTTATAACTAAGATGAACCCGTTTCTATGAGGCTATGTGTTGCCAAGTGGCTTGTGACTTTTATCACTCCTCCTACTTGTACTGCTACCCGTGTGTCTGGTTTTTGACTCTCCCTTTCTTCTTGCCAGAGCTCTCTCAGTCTGGAAGTCCCCCATTCACTTCTTGTCTAGCTATTTGCCACTTAACTTTTTATAAACCAATCACAGCGACATATCTTCACACAGTGTAATCAAATATCTTGCTTGTCGTTCTACCAAATGATAAGGTTCTCTGTTGGCTTGGGTCCTTTCATTTATTTTCTTTGCTCTTGAAAACTTCTCAGAGCTCTCTTTACTCCTTAAAATTTCAATGATCTGGAAGATCTCCTCAAAAAGATGCTGAGTAAATTGGTTTAGGTATAATCTTTGATTTCAACTATTCACATCACGTGTGGTGTTATCTGAACTTATTTACTTCTTTGTTTTAGAACTGAGCCTTTTTCATGTGGTTCTATATTGTTTCTGCCCTAGATAGTAAGTCGTATTAAGACTGTGAAACAAATACAACAAACCTGGAGAAGCCACACACAGTGTCACAAAATAGAAGATTTTACTCTTGTCTGTAAGTGATTTTCTCAGGAAAGTTAGTGGAGTGAGAAACAATTCAAATAATTTGAATACAAGGATAAGTGACAAAGAATAGGCATTTGACAATAATGTAAAAATAATGTATAGAAAAGAGTAATTTATTCATGGGAAAGTATTTCTTGTCATATTTACATATCCCAAACTTCAACACAGACTGGAATATACCGTCAATATTATAAGTCAGTGCCAAAAATACACTTTATTCTAACAAAATATCTCAATATATTCAAAAGTATAATATACACCTTAAGAATTACAAAAAAGAGCCGGGCGGTGGTGGTGCACGCCTTTAATTCCAGCACTTGGGAGGCAGAGGCAGGCAGATCTCTGTGAGTTCGAGACCAGCCTGGTCTACAAGAGCTAGTTCCAGGACAGGTTCAAAAACCACAGAGAAACCCTGTCTTGAAAAACCAAAAAAAAAAAAAAAAAAAAAGAATTACAAAAAAATACAAGCAAGGTAACACAGATATGACAAGGTCCCCAAAATATCATAGAGTCATTAATTTAAGCTCTTTTAAACAAGCTCAGGAAACTACTGATGGAGGTCATTGGATCATTTGGGGGTCATCTTTGCCTGAATATTTTTTATATGCTTGCATTCTAATCCATTGCAGTTTTGACAGGATCTTTCTGCTCTTTTTTAGTGTGGAGGTAGAAAATGTTTGAAAATATGATATCAAGGTGACCTGGATGCATAGTAATGCCACTGAATCGGATATATGTCTAGTAGTAAACTCACACGGTGTGCTACCCATTTCCTTGATGGGTACAGTAGATACAATTCTGGAAGAAATGAACTATTTTTATTTATCTGAGGCAAGATGAGAAATTTCAATGTGCCATCTCTGAGCCTGGGTTTCTGCAGTGACTTTTCTGTCATTTAACGACAAATTAGTTAAGTTCCTCTAGTTGTTTCTCAGACACCACTAAATAATTCGTCTTCAATACGCTTCAGGTTATAATATCAAAAACTGGTATTTATTTCCTTATGTAAGCAACCACACCACTTATACACTTATTGTATTACCAGCACTAAAACCAAACAATGCAATCATTAGTATAGCTATGTTCAAAAATCCTTTTTTTTTAAATGAATTCCATTCAAATGTACAAACTCCTGAACCAAACTGCAAACTTTGAAAATGATATGTTCTATTTAATTTAATTTCTTCTAAGCACACACAGTATGACCCAAAAAGAGGGAAGGTAAAAGCAGATACATGTGCAACATGTGCTAATATTGCCGCACACCAAAGCATACTATACAGGCCATGCTTCGCCAGCAGGAAGATAACTTTATCTTTACAAATTAATAAAGTATACAGTTTCAGTGTCTTTGCAAGGAAGTTAATACTTTCAATGTTTTAATAGAGTATTCAAATGTGAAGTTCCGTTCTTAAAATATGAAGAAAGTAAGTCCTTTAATCATCTAATGGCCCATTGACAAATCATTTCTATTGTGATCAATTCCATTTGCATATTCATTATCTCATCAAACAATTAATTTATTTATCAAAATAGAAATCAAAAGATTGCTAGATACTGTTAAGCATGTTTTCATTTACACAATTAGTGCCACCACTTTAAAAGTGAGATAAAAATCAGTGTTTGATATTAAGATGCATACGGTCTAATGAGGAAAGGAAAAATAACTTTGCATAGCAAATAGTATAGAAAAAATGAGATCCAAATAGTTTTGGTTTCTAACTGCATGATAACATCCTATGAGCACACAGCAGAAGTTATATTCATCTGATATAATCTAGAATTAAGTAGTTCGGATGTGTAGTTATCTTCTCTCCATGCCTCTGAGATACTCAGCCTGGTTTCTGAATGTAAAATGCTTTCTTGAATCTGTAACTGCCTCCAAACAGGAAGCAAGAAGCATATATTCAAGGGAAGCTGAATTTTCTATTGATCTTTATAACACAACCTTTGGGAAAACTATAGTGAGCATTCTGGAGTCCTATGCAAATCAGAGTTCTGATTAAATTTCACAAAGCAGGCCAGACACAGACTCACCAGGATAGAATGTGATTACACTTGACACCCAGAATGGTATTCAATGCAATTACTTTCTGATTAATTAAAAGCCATGGTTTGAAACAGGTATTTCTAAGATACAAGTCATTCAGCATTAAATGAATTATGTGGACAAGGATGAGCTATAGGTCATAGCTCACAGGAGAGAGACAACTATCACTCATGGGAAAACGATGATAAGAATTCAAGAGAAACGAAATCGAATCGTGATTTACTGCCTTTCTCTAGATAGTAATGGTGGAAGTTCTCCAAATCCTGATTAAGAATTCTGTTTGATGAAAGATCAGATGGAGAAAAAATAGCTAGAGAAGCATGCTATTATTATTTTCCTACATCTTCACACCTGGAAATAAATGCTAGTTTTCAAATAAAAAGTATTCAAAGTTAGTTTGCACACTTTTTCTGTGATAACTGTGCTCCCTTTCTTTATGCAATATCATATTTGCACATCTAAATTTCAATAACTATTTCCTAGTGATATTCAGGATTAGGGTAGGAAAGTATTAGGAAGCAGTGAGTCATTCAGTCCCAACTTCAGATATTTAAATTTACAATTTTCAGTTTCTCAATGATGTGAAAAGCAATATGATATGAATTCAATAGAACAGAAATGATGCTCAGAATTTTTTAGCATTTATTTATTTAGTGTGTGTGTGTGTGTGTGTGTGTGTGTGTAAAACAGAGGACAAATTATGGGAGTTGTTTTTCTCCTTTACCATGTGGATGGATCCTGGGAATTGAACTTAGGCCACAAGTCTCAGAAGGAAGCATCTTTATCCATTAAACTATTTAGCTGGTCCAAGAGTTTTTGAGTTTGGATGCTTTCACAGGGTATGAACACACAATATAGTACTCTGGAGATCCTTTGCAGCAGTAGATAGCTACAACACCTACTTAGCCAGGTGACCACAAGAGGAAATACCCAATACTCTAGAGTGTACTGTTGCTAAGCTTTGATGTTTAACAGGAGAGTTATATGAAATACCTTAATAAAAACACTTAATACTTTCACCTTGCAATGATTTACTGGTACACATGCCCATTATAGGTAAAGGAACATCATATCAGCTATTAGATTTCTTGGTCAGGAATTCCTGCCTACCTTTTCCCTTTCTGAAGTGTGTAACTATTTAACAGTGAAACTTATTTTGCTATATATTGCTGTGATGTTGAAGTTCCCTCTGTGTGGTGTGATTACCATTAATGAATAAAGAAACTGCCTTGACCTGTTGATAGGGCAGAACTTAGGTAGGTGGGGGAGATGGAACTGAATGCTGGTAGGAAAAAGGCAGAGTCAGGGAGCCGCCATGGAGCCACCACTGCTGGAGATAGACATGCTGAAACTTTGCTGGTGGCCACAACTCGTGGTGATATACAGATGAATAGAAATGGGTTAAATTAAGATGTAAGAGTTAGCCAATAAGAAGCTAGAGCTAATGGGTCAAGCAGTGATTTAATTAATACAGTTTCTGTGTGATTATTTGTGGGCTAGGCTAGCCGGGTGGCTGGGATGAAGAAGCGGGCCCTCCTCCTACATTGTTCTTATATATTCATATTGCACACTCATTACAGGGTGTGAGAGTGTGTTTGTGAATGCTGGGGTGGTGGTGTTCTCCTAGCTTCATGCATGCACTTTTCGCCAATGAAATATATACCTTAACCTCTACTATGTACCATTTTACTTACAATAAGAGTTCCAAAAACTAGCTAACTGCATTCCATTATTAGTATAGGTTGCTTTATTGACACCTGTGCTGCTATGCATTATACTTTCATATTTTAGTTGCCAAGTAAGGACAACTGGCATGAAAGACCAGTGAAACCTTAGGTATACTTTATACTTCACTTAAGTCATGGGGTGATGACAGCAAACTTGTTCACAGACATAACTCACATTGTAGGGTTTTATTATTTATGGTTTTCAATTGCCTAGAAAGAGGGAACACATATGTGATACTGGCCATGTTAGATTCAAGTAGAATATATTAAAGAAAACGCACTGATCTTTAAAGCCTAGCTTAGTTTCAGTCAGTGGAATCATAAAATGTAATTAAAACAAAAATGTTTCTAACAGTTTTTTTAAACAAATTTAATTGCTCATATAAAATTCTGTGATTTTTATAGAGTCACATTTTGAGTCTCATTGATACCTCCTGCAGTATTTTCAGTAGAGGAGATGGAGTTGCGTTTCCAGGGCTGATCAATTAAATCATATTTGCCAGCCTACAATATTTCTACTTGACTTTCTAGAACTCACTGTTCTTTTCTCACATCCCATAATGGTATTTCTGTTAAGTAAAGACAACACGGAGATTAGGATTTGATTTCTACTCATCAAAATCTTTGAAGAATGGTATGAGTTAATCTTGAAATGACTGAGAAGAAAAGGCATATGTTCAATTATATGTGCCAGATATGAGATATAAATGTCCTGGGAAAGCAAAGATGAATCAGAACTGCAGCCTACCTTTGAGGACTCACTTTCTGGTGACAGAAAGATAGATAGTGGACACTGTTTTAGTGAACAAAAAAGAGGAAATAAGAACTTCATATCACAGCAAGGGAGGACAAACAATGTGTAGGAACAGAGGCCAAAACTAAGAAAGATAAAAAGAAATTATGAGCCCCAAGAGATAAAATGTTTGATCATATAAATTTGTCATACTGCATTCAGATTTAAACACTTTATCCTTCAGGGCATGACAATGACTTTTAATGTGAACTTTGAACAGATGATCAACAAACCTGAATTCAGGGAGAGACATTAAAAGATCACTACTGGAAAGAAAGTTTTCTCTGTGTCTGTCTGCCTGCCTGCCTGCCTGTCTGTCTGTCTGTCTGTCTCTTCCTCTCTCTACACACACACACACACACACACACACACTTTATGAATCACTCTCTGTTGACGATAATTTTTCTTAGACCCTTCCATGTTAAGAGGCACATCCTGGTATCTGCTAGATAGGAAAATTAGTTTTAAAGGAGAAAACTACCAAATGAATCTAGGTATTAAAATATGATGTCCAAATTATGGGTGTGGCACTGAAGCTGGGGAAGAAGATGCAAATTACAAACGAAATATGAAAACCACACAGAGAGAGACAGCAAGGTTCTCAGGTAGGCACGCTCAAAAAGAGTGACGATATTCCACTTCTGTCTATGCTAATTCTGAAGTATTCATGAAATACCATAAAAATATCAGCAATAGAATTTAGCTCATTTTAGGCTCCCCCAAACTGATACAATATATGGCATTGCTATACTGAATGACCCAGCCTCTCCTGGGCTCCATGAGCGACAGCATCTATGCTGTAGAGGTAGCAACAGCAACAGAGACTGTGTTATTGTTGGAAGAGGGTGTGTACTTGAGGTCTATTATGAAGGTTTTCTGAAGGCATAATTTCCCATGGTTAGAACTGGCATATGCCAACACATCATGACTTCATATAAAGTCTGAATAAAAATATAAGAGCGTTAAACCTGCAGGTTTTCACCCAAGCCTCACGGTCGCACTCTCTTGGTTTCCTCTCTTAACTCTAAACAGATATTTTTTCGGACAAATTCCCAAACTTCATTAAGACATTCAGTTCAAATATATCCTACCCTTATCAATAACTGATCCCCTTTTAGTTATTCATTGAGTAAATTACAGTATGAATAATTTGCAAAAGCTAAGTTTATTTGATTTAGGTTTTTTGGAGCATATACGAATTTCCTGGTAACCAAACATTTCAATTGGTCTCTATAGAACGGATTCAAAATTTGCATCTAGATTCTTTACCCGGACATGTCTTGACTTCCAAAATTTTTCGCCCAAATATATTCTTTTGTTCTGTACTTGCCTTTGAAAATAAATGCTCCCATAAAATCAAATGGACACAGCTTTTCTCTCCTAAACCACATTCTTTTCTCCCTCTGCCCTAACTATATCCTTGTTAAGAAATCCCACAACTTGTTTGCTCTTTCTGTGATATATTACACTTGCATTAAAGTCAGTCTGGGGGCCCCCAACCTTCACAAGATTTTACACAAGTTCCGGCCCAGTATCACACCTTTCCTGAATCTGTTTAGCTGTGCTTTCTGCCCTGATGGACAGATTCAGTAATGCCTCTCTATAATGTTGCACGTGCATTCAAATTGTTATTGGCATCATAAAGTACTTAAAAATAAGGTTGCTCTTTAAAATAAAACTTGTCTTGAGTCTATCTGTAAGAAAAATAGACAGTCTGAAGCTGTTACCCTCGGCCTGGAGTCTGTTCAACAAGGCTGCATCAAATGTCTTGGTGCTCATGTTGCCGCTGACACAGCTGGCTGTGGTTTGGGAATCAGCCTGTACCTGGACACATGAACTGCAGCCTGAATATTGAATTTTATGATTCAGATTGTGTAAGTCGTGATGCTGCAAATTCAATGTCAGCCTAGGTTTCATAGTAGATTCAAGACTGGTTTGGACTATATCTCCAGACTATGTCTCTACAAACAAAGAAGCAAAAAGTATTATGAAAGTAGAGCTTCCCTTCTTAAGGGAATTTCTCCTGGAAATGAACTCAGTCTCTATAAACTACTTAAAATGATTATCTCTCTGTGGTCAAAAGTAGAAAGGGAAGAAAACATTGGCTTGAATTATCTTTAACATAAAAGAAAATTTTAAGTTAATCGGTTGCTTTCATATTTCAAGGGGGGATAAGCTACTGTAGTTGGTGGTTGACTTATATTTTTTGTTTGTTTGCTTGGTTTTTTTTTTTTTTTTTTTTTTTTTTTTTTTTTTTTTTTTTTTTTTTTTTTTTTTTTTTTTTTTTTTTTTTTTTTTTTTTTNTTTTTTTTTTTTTTTTTTTTTTTTTTTTTTTTTTTTTTTTTTTTTTCGAGACAGGCTTTTTCTGTAGCTTGGGAGCCTGTCCTGGAACTTACTTGGTAGACCAGGCTGGCTTCAAACTCACAGAGATATGCCTGTCTCTAACTTTGGAGTGCTGGGATTAAAGGCGTGCCCCATTCCTGCCTGGCTGTTTGGCTTAAATTTAAACACAGGAAGCCCAAAGGAAAACGTGTTGGTATGTCTACAGGTGGAGCTGTAGATGAAAGATAAGAGGTTCTGGAGGGGGCGGGGAGGAGAGGAGGAGAGTGAGGAGGAAAGGGAGAGGCGAGTCAATGACAGCAGCAGAAGGGAAAGTGTGTCTGGCCAGTTCGCAATACAAACACAGATGATGGTCAGCAGTGCCATCAGCAAACATTTGGTGAGGATCACTGTGCATTGCATTCCTAGTAATAATGGACCTTCCCACAAAATAAGCACTAGAAACCTGTTTTGCAAAGCAAAAACCTTCAAAGCAAAGCCCTGCACACACACACACACACACACACACACACACACACACACACACACACACACAGAGATATGTAAATACACACAGAAGTAGAAGCAGAAAGGTACACGGCATTATATCAATTTATCATGTAAAAAAAGTGAACTGTAAGGACATATATTGGAAAACAGATTGGATTGTTAGTTTAAAACCAGAGAACCAAAACGATATGAAAACCTCATAGGTTTTTTATGAAGACCAGATCTTTGGAGAAAAATCCTACATGAGAGCTGTGTGCCTTTGTAATGAATTATCCTCTTTTGGAGCTTCTTGTTGCAAAAGGGCTATAACTATGCCTCATTGCAGGGCAAATATAGATTTACACAGAACTAATATTTAAGATTTGGTGTTGATTATTATTATTTAATTACCACATTAGAGCCAATGGAAAGAGACATGATTTAGTTAGTCTGGTTATTGTCCCCTCCATATTTCTGCAGACGAGACTTTATAAAGATTCTCAGCAGCCATATGGCAATTTCTCGTTAAACCTCAATGAATAAATCCTTTCTAATAAAATGCTCAATTTTCTCACTCAGCAATTTCCTACCCCTTGGCCCAAAAGCTCTTGCACGTATTTTATCAGACTGTTAGCCCCTAGCATGGCTGCTTGGTTTCTAATTCATTCAACACTACCCCTTTTTACAAGCATGGCCAGTTCCTCTCCAATACTAGCTCCTTCTGCCCTCATAACTGTAACATAAGCTTCTAAGGAAAGATGGGTGACTGTCCAGTGTTGGTTTGTCACAGACACCCATTTTTTCCAATCCTAGAAGGTCCATTGATTCAGTTTTTGTTAATCCACTCTTCCCCTCCACAAACCATTCTGATCTACAGTCTCCTGCATCATCTCCTTGGTAATGTAACTATGTTCATTAAGAAGACTGGAGCTGCATACTACCAAAGGTCTCCAATGCTTTGGCAAGTTATTCAGTCATTTATCTTAGATTTATCTCTATTGTTCTCCTAGTACTGTCTTAACTGACATATGAAATTAATCATGAAACTATTTTTAAAGTGTTATTTGACTATGATGAATGCAGTTTTAATTCTAATTTTTCCTTTCAAATTTATTAACAGTTGTCTTCTGTATTTAGTTAACAAAAAACAGAGGACTGTTTATAGATTTGGGCTTAATTGAGATCAGAGACTCCAAATGCTGTCTCTATGTACATACATTAGACTTATATTTCTGGATCAGAGAATTATGGAACAGGCCCATAAGTTGTGCTGTTACTATGTTAACACATCATTTAGACGGTTTCAATGTGTTTTATTGACTCTAAACACTAATTTGGTAAGAAAAAGCATTTGTGTAATCTCTAATTGTAAAGAAAATGATACTATAATCCCTCAGAAATATGCTTATAATATGAATAGTAATAGGTTGTTAAACAAAACACTCCCTCAAAGCCATAACCATAACCATGATTTACAAAACTACTACCATCTTCAATAGGAAGTTCACAGACCTCAACAAAGATTTCTTTAAAGAACCCAGAACTTAAAAGTGAATGGTAATAATTACTACAAAAGAAAACAACAACAACAAACACTTAACTAAGCATTTACAACACCAAGAAAACTCCTTGACCATTTTATTTACTTCCAGATACAAGTGGAAAAATATCCCTGCCAACCAACAAAGGAGAGATATGTTGTCTGCTGCTTAAACAAACAAACAAACAAAAAAAAAAAAACCAAAAACAACAACAATAAAAATCGGGCTTTGACCATTCCTTCAGTCAGTCTGTCATTGGGCACAGCCAGTGCATAGATATGTGACTCTGGAATTAGGCACTAAGGAAGAGTGTTAGAAGATTTTAGCCTTGAGGATCTGCATTTCAAGGAATAAGACCAATATTTCCCTAACGGTATATTTAGAGGAAAGCTGCTAGATTTTTACCAGGACTGTCTGTCAAAGAACACACCTAAAAATAGATACACAAATACCCTGACTGCAGTAGAGTTGAGAGGAGATTTGCAGCTATGGTAATTTCCAATTGAATAACTGGAGTGAAGGTGATGTTGCAGGGTTTGAAGTTCCTCTGCTGGAGGTGTTAATGTGCCCTGGCTCATTGAGGATTGCACAAAGGAAGGACAGACTGTTAGTGACCTTTCTGTGCTGTGTATTTTCACTGTTCTTTCCCCACGACTTCCACAGTGTTCATGTGTTCCCTATTATTTTCACCAAACGCTCATTGTGGTAGGGAGGATGTGATGGTTTCAGCAGAATTACTTAATTGGGTTTAAGTAAGCGGTACATGCTAAGTAGAGTAGGTTTGCTTTCTGGCCATAAAAATGTGCCTGCCGTGCATGTGGGACTCCCGAGGAATGAAGCACAGTGATGGATGTGATGATAAAATGATGAAGGAAGGGATAAAGCCTGAGAGATAAAAGTCTCCAAGGGAAAATAAAGTAGGTAGCAGCTGCCCCCATCTTAATTGAAGCATAAATTTCAAGCGGAGGAGCTGAGGTTAAATTTGAAGCACATACTCAGAGTTTGTGTGCCTCCGTGCCTTGGTGCCCATGAGTGTGATGAAAGCAAGACAGACAAAAATCTCTGCTTTTGTGGGAAGCATTTTAAAACTGTTCCTAAACATGTTAAAGTTGGAGATGTAGGAATAAATCCACTGTCACGGAAAGACATTCATTTAGTTTGCAATTATCAGAATAGGAGAACACTGGTAACAAGGCATGTTTTGGCTGCTGTGATGCAGTCGGTTATTACACACAGTTTCTGTAGTGAAAGACTTGAACATCCTTTGTTTTTTCCTCTCTACACATACCTTTTGTGCCTCCACCTTACCCTCTGCCAGAGTATATTTGAAAGTGTAAGTTGGGTTGTATTAATGGCATTAATTTATATTTTACTTTTACCATAAATACAAATGCATTAAGCCCAGCCACTATCTATGTGTCATCTTCCCTCTTGTCCTATGCCCCAGGGTCGTGTGTTCATTCTTCAGATGTGATGCTCGTTTTAACAGTATATTGAGATCGTCAGACTGTAATGAGACTGCTGTGAATTCACGATTATTTGTCGCCCATTATTATTTCCATTCTTTAGTAAGGTGGCTAACATGACTTTTCTATTTTAAAACCTTTTAACAACCCTGTATGTTCACAACCGTGCTGTGGGATGGTCTTTTGTACACTGTGAAGATGTGTCTTTGCCAAGGCATCTTCTGATTGGTTTAATAAAGAACTGAAAGGCCAAGAGCTAGACAGTAGTAAATAGGCAGGACTTCTGGGGAGAGAGAGGAACTCAGGATGAATCTAGTCTTTTGAGGGATGCCAGCTAGACTTGGAGCTAGTCAGACATACAGAATAGGAGAGAGGTAAAAGCCATGTTGTAAAATTTAGATTAATAGAAAAAATTAGTTTAAATTATAAGAACTAATTGGAAACAAGCCTAAGCTAAAGGTCAAGCTTTTGTAACTAATAATAAGTCTCCATGTCATTACTGATGGCCAACAAGAAAGTCTAACTACACAATCTAGATCAATGTATGGACAAACATTTCACTAACGGTTTTAACATAGTTTTTAAAAATGAGTTTTTCACATGTCTGATGTATTTTTGTATGTTTGTCTCTCTGTCTACTTTTGGAGAAATAAACTACTTGATGGAACCACAAGAGAGGGTTATTAATTTATTCTGGGTACATATTGTTGTACATTGGTTAGGCATTTGAGGAATGTTTGGAGGACAGATACATGCCACCAGAAAGCATTTAAGTTCATGCTAGATCAACTGCCCTACTAAACTTTGAAGATTATATGTCAGAAGACCTCAGCATGTGAGGAAATGCACAGAGTGCAGGACAGATGCACTGCATATAGACGGAACCCAAATGTCTTTCATGGTCTGCCTTGGAGATTCCATATCCCACCACATGTGGTAAACTATTATTGGAAGTCATTTGGAAAACAATCTCACCTTTCATATCCTCTCTTTATAGCGTAATAATCTGCCTATGCTCAAACATATATGCTGTAGCAAATCCTACAGCCAGTAGCCTTTAGTTACCTGCCCACTTGGGCGTGGCCTCTTCTCCTATTTATGCTGATGTAAAGCATATGGCTGCTCTCTTTTCCAGCTGTGGAATTCGGTTGCTGTTCTCTGTTCCAGCAGAGGAACAGTAATATAGAGATTCATATTGTAATATATAGATTCATATAGTAATATATTCATACAGTAATATAATCCTCAGTTAGGCATACCTTTCCTTTAAGAGTGCTTTAAGGAAGAAAAATTGCTTCTAAGCTTACAAATCATGCAAAATCTCATGACTTGTTATAAACATTTTAGAAATAGACCTTGGAAACCTTGACTCCCCTCACACGTTTTTACATCCTGACAACATTTCCCCCTCTCTCCTCTCTGCCCAGTTCCTCCTCACCACCTCCCCTTGACCCCCTCCCCCCACCCATCCACTCTCCTCTTTTTTTTTTCTATTCAGAAAAGGGCAGGCTTTCCATGGATACAAGCAAAGCGCAGAATATCAAGGTGCAGTAAGACAAGGCACCTCTCCCCCCTATTCTGAGAATTAGGAGTTCCACAAGAGGGCCCAGCTACAAAACTTTAACATATATGCAGAGGGCCTAGGTCAGTTCCATGCAGGCTCCCCGATAGTTGATTCAGTCTCTGTGATCCACTATGAGTCCAAGTTAATTGACTGTACAGGTTTTCTAATGGTGTTCTTGACCCCTCTGGCTCCTAGAAAATCCTGGGAAGAATCATTGTGAGTGAGGTAAACCAAACCCAGAAAGATGACCATGATTGATGCCTCAACCAATTGTCACTAGAGAGGCTTCATCCAGCAATAAGTAGAAAGAGATGCAGAAAAGACAGAACTCAGACACTTTTTACGTAGTAAGCGGTGCCACAATGAAATCAGGTAACCGCCATTCAGACAGCTGAAAACAAAATGACTATAATATTAATGCAAATGATAAAACTGCAACGTGTGTATTTTCTGCTCCTTGTAAAAATAGTTAATTCTCACTGAAAAATTTTTTTAGAGGATACCTATAAACTCTATTTTCATACACTACTGTGAAAGTGTTATCCCTGTCTGCTGTAACTAACAACATTTACTTCAAAGGATTGTGAGAAGGGAGGCTGCTTCCTTCTAACACTTGGATCAAATTGCTTACTGCACCTCTTCCCCAAAATAACTACTTTTGCAACTCAGAAACAGAATATCCTCCAGAACGAAAGTAAACTTTACAAATAACCGTGATCTCTCCCTTTGTGGAAAGATAATGACTAATTGGATTATTACATGAGTATTTTTCTTGAAAATAAACAATTTTATTTCCCTTTCAATATTCTCCTTTACAACTTTGAAGTTTTGATATGAAGTTTCTTATTTGTTGAAAATACTAACACAAGCACAATTTGATAACTCTCATTTTATATTCATCAAAAGCAAGCTTAAAAACCAGAGAGTCTAACATGTAAGCATCACAATAAAAGCTAAGTAAATCATGGGTAGTAATTAGCAGTTTCTAGAGTTAAACCCAAAAATTAGCTAAGATTTGAATGAGCTTCTTGGATATTTTTGAAGCAATCCAATCTGAGTTTGCATCATCATTTTATGTACTGTATGAATAAAAGTCAGAACAATAAATATCTTCAAAGAAATAAAAGCAAGAATGATGATATAATTTTCTGAATTGAAGCAAGCATAAATAATGTTTATAGAATCGCATAACGTGAAATCATATTCATGTTTCTATGTTGTATATAATAAGAATATGTCAAGTCAACACTTTCCCTCCTGCACCCTCAGAAATATGATTGCTGATGTCATTAGAGTTCAGAATAACTACTCACAGAGGAAATATATATCACCTAAAAGTTTTGACTATTACATTAAACTAAAATCTAGAGTATATTTGAGCATGCTTAATGGACACCTTACAACAGCTCCTTGCTTCCCTTGAGAGAAAAAGTCTCAATTCTTACTGTATACATTGTGAAGCAAAGAAGTCCCATTCTTCAACAACCTCTTCAGTGGACTTAGGAAACAAATTGCAAAGCTATACATTATTCAGTACCTCCTGGAAGCATACCAAAGCCCTTGGAGCAAGTGATGAATGAGCAGATGTCTGCCTTACACCTTACCTGGTTTGCTCTCTTTTAAAAATCCAACCCCTGCTGTCTACCACACAAAGCTCATGGCCACTGGGTGAAATCCAAACCGAGTAGTTGATCATGATACTTCCAGCGTATCACAGGTAGCAGCTTCTCTCAAAGTCCCACAAGCCAGTATCTTGAAACATGCCTGGAACAAACAAGACATTTCTTCATTAAAATTGAAAAATGGTGAGCCACATCGTAGGACCGGGGGCATTCGCTACTCAGTCAACAAGGGAATCATAAAGTAGTGTGTAAGGGACTATAAATGCCACTCAGGATACTGAGAAACACAAAGCTGGAAGGATGAAGTGTGTGCTTTTCAAGAGGTGTACATGTAGAACACATTTTCCTTTCCGTGCTTTCGTTGACCTACTCAGGCTACAAGTATTAATAAATGCCATTAATATTAAAACTCATTCATACTATTAAATATATCTTAACCTTCATGTAACCGATCGCCTCCAGTACTCAGGGTATTTTTCTGACTTCGCCCCTAATACTTTCAGGTAATTGAGCATTGAGAGACCACAGAGAAAAACCCTTTAGCAGCAACAGCAGAATTTACATGATGATATGGACCAAACATAGTATATTTTGTGAATTCTCTTATTCCACATAAAGTCAACATTTCTAGTAGAAAAACTAGGTCGCCGTTTAAACAAAATGTGTGATAGAGACTCTTGAGTGGAAAATATGAAATATTATTGTAAATTTAGTAGCCCCTACTATCCATGTTAATATATAGATAACAATATAAGAAAGAGAATGAACATCCTGGAGTTAGCATCTCTACAAAAAGGGATGGCTGGATCCTAAGAAAGTAATCATATAACTGTTTGGGAGCAATCCATCACATATTTAATGATCCAATTGCTAAAGTCTGATGTCTAAATACATAAATAAATGCATGATTAATTTCAGAGACAGAAATTGGGGTTCAGTTTTAAGACCTGAAAAGCGAAGCATCCAGGCTCTGGCTCTTACCTCTACCTTAGTCTGAAAATGGCAATCCTGCCTTTAAGTTAATTTCAGAGTGAGACTGAGAGCTGTCTCCTCTCATTTTATAGTCCTCTCTAGTGCTATAGAGATTTGCATTGGTATGGATCTTGGTCTTTTGATACAAATTTATGGTTGATTTTGATATATATATATATATATTTCTGATCTTGATTAAGGTATTGTGTTTGTCCAGCTCATTTAAAAATGTAATGCATAATTAAGAAATATAGGTAAATAGAGTCATCTATAATAGTCAAACTTGTAGTCATGTTAGTTAGATTTTCTAGATGTACAGAGATGTATTTCAGATGGATGGGTATTCTTCAAATCTTTCAAACTACAGAATATGGCATTTAAAGTGTTTTAAGAATTTAGGACTTTTCATGACAGTGAGACACATCTGTTCCTGGAAGCACCAATTACTTCAAGAGAAAGATGGGCATCAAAGAGGTTCCTTATGGAGTTGGTTAGTCATTTGGGCAAGAAACTGCTCTTGCCTGGACTGCTTGATGGACTGGACATGCGGGACCCACAGAGAAATGACTGCTGGACTTGCCTAAAGGTGAGACGATCCTTCAGAGTTCCTACTTCATAAAAGAGTCTGCCAGACATTCTGCAGGACACAGAAAAAAGTGACTAACAAACTGCCAATATAGATGGAACTGTCTTTGAAATTTGCTTCTTCATGAAAAAGTCTGGGATATTATGGGCTTCTAGGCTAAAGATGGGTGTCTCAACAGTACAGAAGAACTTTGGATGACTGTCCAGGTAGCAAGATGTCTATGTCAATTCTAAAGTTTTGGAAATTGTTTACAATGTACTTTCTGTTTACTTAGATAATGTATTCTTCTGGATTCTCTGATGGAGTTGAAGGATTTATAGTTATAGTTTTTCTTAGTTATGATAAAAGATAAAGTAGATATAAATATTGTAATTGTAATTCTTCTTAATACCTGTTTTATTATATGTTATTTTACTATGTTAAAGTTAAAACCTTACTTTTCATTTAAACAGTAAAGGGGAAGTGATGTGGGATTCCTTTCTGTATGCTATGAATACCATTGGCAAATAAAGAAACTGTCTTGGATTATGATAGAGCAAATAAGTGGAGATAGGCAGGGAAAACTAAACTGAATGCTGGGAGAAAGGAGGAAGAGTGAGGGAGAAGTCATCGAGCTGCTGTAAGAGACAGACATGCTGAAACTTTGCTGGTAGGCCACAACCTCATGGTGATGCACAGATTAATGGAAGTGGTTTAAATTAAGATGTAAGAGTTAGCCAATAAGAAGCTAGAGATAATGGGCCAAGCAGTGATTTAAATAATATAGTTTCTGTGTGATTATTTCACTGTTGAGCAGTCAAGAACCAACAAGCAGCCCCACTCTCTCCTTACTATACTCTAGTCTGAGTATTAAAGGCATGTACCACTAATGCCTGGTTTCTATGGCAAACTAGTTTGCTATTGGGATTAAAGATGTATGTCATTGTGGTTACTGGATTAAAGGTGTATTCTGTTACTGCCTGGTTTCTAAGGATGGCCAGTGTGGCTGTTTTACTTTTCCTGATACTCAGGCAAGCTTTGTTTATTAAAATGCAAATGAAATGCCAGTACAAAAGTCCATATAGATACATATGTTGTTTAAACTTTACTAATATTTCTGAAATCCATTGATGGCCAAAATTCCTAAGCACAATCATCAGCTTTTTCTATGCTGATCCCTGTCACACAAACTGAGTTCAATAGGAATGCAGAAAGGTACTGATAGAAATGACTACTTGGTAGTCTTCTGAGAAGATTCTCTACAAACTTTATAAAAAAACAAAGCCTGTAACAATCATATCTACCTCTCATTTATCTATCTCTATCTATCTCTCTATCTATCTCTCTATCTATCTATCTATCTATCTATCTATCTATCTATCTATCTATCTATCTATCATCTATCTATGTATCTATTTATCTATCTATCTATCTATCATCTATCTATCTATCTATCTATGTATTATCTATCTATCATCTATCTATCTATCTACCTATCTATCTATCTATCTACCCACCCAATTATTCTTTTCTTATTTATTCTACATGGAGACTCCTTTGAATGATTAGTTCTGCAGGCTAACGGATACAGGTGTACAACCTGATTTTTAGCAAGCCACAATATCATCATTCACCTGTAGGTAGAACTTTAATTATTCCAGAAGGTCACACTGAAACTTCAAAGTCTCAACAGTGAGACCGTGACTGTCCCATTTCAGTAAGGACTGCAAGAGAACAAGGGTTCAAAGTCCAGTACAACTCATGCCTCATTAAAATACAATATTTCAAAATATGTTCTAGACAAAGTTATGCATATGGATAACAAATGTTCAAGCTGCAGTTTAAAACAGGTGTTTTATCTTGATACTGACTGACACACCCACGTCCACACATCCACCCCCCCTCCCAAAACACACACATGGTTTGAAATTCCCAATCTGCACATCCAAGCTCTGGTATTTATTAACCTACAACCTTAGTTAGGTTGTAGATGCAAATTATTTCTACTTACCCCACCTATCTCTACTTAGCTGCTTTGAGAATGTTCATAAAATGATCAAAGAAATTATTGTGTCACAGAATCTAATGTCCATAAGTGTGTTACTCTTCTTAGTGTCTTGACGGTCAGGTGGAATATTGAAGAAGCCATATTCTCATGGACAGACAACAGTAAAGCATTTGTAAGTAAAATTTTCAAGCTACAAAAATGGTTTTGAAGTGAGAGATTTCCAAGAGCTACCTGCTTTGGAAGCAGCCATCTGTGACTTGGTACCAATTCTCACATGTTGGCACAGTGTCTTGTTATGAAAAGATAAAAATAACATAATTTACTTTTAATGCTGATTTATTTTTTTAACATGCATATTGCTTATCAGTTTTCAGGATGGAATGTTTTTGAAGCTCCCTTTTTATTGAATATTGGTTATTGATTTATTCAATATTATCCCTGCATTCTACTTTGTATTGAAAATAGATCTTTTACAAAATATATTCTAGTCAGTTTTTCCTCTGACATTTCCTCCAATATCCTCACCATCACCATACCCATCAAAATCCACACCCTTTCTTAGTCTCTCTCATTAGAAAATAAACAGGTTTATAAAAATAAAATAAATAGCCAGGCAGTGGTGGCACACACCTTTTATTTCAGCATCAGGAGGCAGGGCAGGCAGATCTCTGAGTTCGAGGCTAACCTGATCTGCAGAGCCAGTTCCAGGATAGCCAATGCTATATACAGAAACCCTGTCTCAAAAAAATTAAAAAAAAAATAAAAAGGAAATGAAGAAAAATAAGAACAAACACACCAGATTAGGACAAAACAAATAAATAAGGGTTGGGGGAACAAAGAAAAAGTGATGTCGTATTCCACTCTGTATGCTGCTGTGATTATGTTTTATTGCCTTTGGTTAATAAAGAAGCTGCTTTCAGCTAATGGATTAACAGAGTAAAGCCAGGTGGGTGGAAAATCCAAACAGAGATGTGGAGAGAGAGAATGGGTGGTGTTTAGAAGACACCACTTAGCTCATGGGGGAGAAGGATGCTCACGTTCCTGTGCTGGTAAACCATGAACTTCATGGTAAAATAAAAAATAATAAAAATGGGTTAATTTAAGACGTAAGAGCTAGCTGAAAATATGCTTCAGCTATTGGTCAAACAGTATTACAATGAATATTGTTTCTGTGTTGTTATTTCAAGTCTGGGGGTCCAGGAAATGAATGAGCAGTCTTCACTTACAGAAAAGTTCAAGAAACACATGCAGATAATAGAGATACACACATTTACATACAGAAATCCTCATAAAGATAAAATTGGAAGTCATGATAGAAAAGCAAAACACCTATAAGGTTAAAAAAAAGTACATAAAGCAACATGAGACAAAATACCTCCAAAAATACAATCGTGGAACCATCCTCACCTGAACATTGAACCTGTCCCTAAGTGTGGCTTGTATACACAGTGAAACTCCATATCTCTATCGGAGAAAACTAATTTTTCCTTTACAAGTGTTTATTAATTGAGATAGTTTGGATTTTAAATGGGAGCTTGTGTCCCCCTCTCCTCTCAGCACTGGGACCCATCTTCCTCAGAACATTACAGGCCACACACAGGATGCCAGAGTTTCTGTGAGTTGTCTACTGTGTTTAGAAGGTCCTGTTTTCTTGTCCTCACCTCTTCTGGCTCTTACAATCTTTCCTCCTTCTCTTCCACAGGGCTCCATGGGAGGAGATTTGACAACCCGTTAAAGCCTGAGTGTGCCAGGGTCTGTCTCTCTCTGTACATTGTCCAGCTGCAGATCTCTGCATTTGTTTTCTATCTCCTACAGGAGGGAGCTTCTCAGATGATAACTGAGCAAGACGCTGATGTTTGAGTCTAGCAAAATGTTGTCAGGAGTCATTTTGTTGCTAAGTTCCTTTAGCAGAACAGTAGTATTTGGTTTTCTTAGGTCCATGGCATTTCTAGTCTCAGGTTCTTGGCCACTTGAGCAGAGTTAGACACCGGTTCCTTCCCCCGGAGTAGATCTTTTTTTTTTAATTATTTATTTATTTATTATGTATACAATATTCTTTCTACATGTATGCCTGCAGGCCAGAAGAGGGCACCAGACCTCATTACAGATGGTTGTGAGCCACCATGTGGTTGCCGGGAATTGAACTCAGGACCTTTGGAAGAGCAGGCAATGCTCTTAACCACTGAGTCATCTCTCCAGCCCCCCCCCTGGAGTAGATCTTAAATACAATTATAGGATTGGTTACCTGCACAATTTTCATGACACTATTGCACGAGAACATCTTGCAGGCAGATAAGCATTGTCGATCCAAATGTTTGTAGCTGTGCTAGCGTTTACCTTTCTCCTCTGGTAGCATGCACAATACCTTTCAGTGCGATGAACGCTGGTCAGAATGGTGAAGGTTCCAGTTTGGCACCAGCTCAACCTCATGTTCATTTGAATAATATATGTGCTGTATTCAGCAACAGGTATTTACAATCAGTTTGTGGAGAGCAACCAACAGCTTTGGCAATAGCCTGGGTTGTTTGGGGATTTCCATGAGTCCCCTTTGGCCAAAACCCAATTAGATGTAACCAATTATCAGTATTGGAAGTTTCATTTGGTGGTGAGAGATGTCTGGCTGGAGCTTTGTCTCCTCTATTATTTGGTGATTCCATTTAAATGTATTTTATATATGTATATATTTTTAGAAGATTTTACTATTGTAGTTTTCCAAACAATCACACAATTGGCCCTCAGTTCTAAATGTCCATCCCTGCATTTCCTCTCTTACCCCCATCTTGCTCCCTCTCCATTTAATCCTCTTCTTCTAGTCTCCCCTCTTCATCCATAACTATATACTCCATTTTCACTTCCTCTCAAGAGTCTTCTTTTTCGCCTTAATACCCTACTCTATACCTAACCTCTGTGGGCATATGGATTATAGCCTACTAATAAAAAATAATGTGAGATCTCTCCATATCTTTTTTATGTAGGCACTCAGTGCTATGAACTGGCTGCTCAGAACTGAGTATTCAAACATATAGTCAAAAAAGGCCATTCTCATTCAATACACCACATACTGAGCCTGGGGAGGGTTAAACAGCAGGAGACGGAGGGGCAAATAACACTAAGGATTTTGGAAAAGTCATAGGAAAACATGATCAAGAAGTTTATTTTTAAAAATACATATGTTCATGTACATGCACATATATGCATATATACACACAGAGACAGAAACTGATAGACAGACCGACAAAATAACCGGCACAGACAAACAGACAGGGACACAATCACATATTAACGGAGCTATGCTATGTGGAGTGATGCTGCCTCCCTCAGGAACTAATAGCTACTCGCTTTCTATCAAAAACCCCAATGCCAAATATGGGAAACCTCTCTAGAATTATTGATCGGGGGATAAAAGAAGCTTCAGAATCAATATAGGATATTGTTATTCCTCTTGGTTGACTTCCAGAATGTGAAGATAAAACCTTCTTGTTGAAGATACATACAGTTCAGACTCAGGACTTGGAGGAGCTGAACCAGCGCTTATATGGAAGTCTCCTCCCTAAGGACTAGCTCTAATAGCATCTAAAGGTACAACACAGGCTGCCTAGGGAAGGAGAAATCAGCAGTCCTACCAATGGGGTAAAGTCTACAAACTACAATGAATGGCCTCACAAAGCATCTGAGTAGTGCCACAGTGGTACTTTAATGTTGGAAATAACAAATTGGATTTAAGGATTACTCAATAGGAGTAAATTCATGCTGGTACTGGAAAGCAAGCAAATTACCCATGGTTGGAGTGGCCATGAACCTGAGAGAAGAACCTAGTACTGCCATTTTCTGAAGCTAACACAGTTTCTAACTGCCTTCTATTTTAAATACTTATACCTACAGATGAATGTATCTCTTACTCCTCATCAAAGAAGCATCTCTATTTTTTCTACAGCTAGAGACTTACAGAGATCTTGAATTTATAAAAATGTAGAGAAGAAACGACTTGGGAAGTCCAGCTCCAACTGGTTGCATATGAAATGCAAGCCCTGTACCCTGAACTCAGGGAAAACTGACAACAATATGAAGGAGATGTTGTAAGAGCCAGATGACCATGATGACTGAGGCTAGGTGGTCTTCCTGTGATATGACAGGGAAAATACACCCATGATGTCTTAAAAATGTGGTTGTCTCAACATGACCAGCATAGTCAAGGCACTGCTTGACATGCCAAAGTTGACAGGGAAAAGTTCACATGGACCCATCCTTAGATAAAGACCTACAGGTGGCCAAGGCTGCTGAGAGTCAGATTTCTAGAAAGATAAATTAAATTTCAAATAGTCTTGATTTAAATATTTTAATGAATTTTTAGCTTTGTTCTATGGTATTCAGACGACATGATATAAAGACATTATTGAGCTGGGCAGTGGTGGCGCATGCCTTTAATCCCAGCACTCGGGAGGCAGAGGCAGGCAGATCTCTGTGAGTTCAAGGCCAGCCTGGTCTACAAGAACTAGTTCCAGGACAGGCACCAAAGCTACAGAGAAACCCTGTCTCAAAAATCCAAGAGAAAAAAAAAGACATTATTGAATCATCATTGAATGTTATGCATAAATTAAAAACTAATCAAGACAAAAATAAAACTTGAACAAAAAACAGAAGAACTCACATGTGCACAAACTTTATATTTCTGTGACTTGGTCATGAAGACACGAAGAAACAATTCTTAAGTGGTCCTCAGATGAATTCTGTTTTTCTTTGTCTCCCCTTATGCACAGCACTACAGCCTTTTCAACCTATCATATTGCTTTGAACAAAGCTTTCCAAGGGATCCCCCCAGCACTTAGACACTCATTTTATAGGCTATTGATTTGTACTTGCTGGTATGTTGCTCTTTAAACATTGTCTAGGGGATGTGTTTTATCTTCCCCACAGAGGCAAGTTGCACAGCCCCCTCCTGGGCAGCTAACAGAGCTAGAATAGTGGGGAGTATTTTGTGTGCTCACTGCTCTTGTTAAATTACTACTCAATATGTCTTGCAAGATTTGTATAGAAGCTACTCATTCCCCCAACAAATATCAAAAACATAATCATAGGAAATGTGGGAATTGATGGATTATCAATGATCGATTTTAGGGTTTTCCATTCTTTGTAATTTCAAATCTATTTTTGTAAATGATTTTTAAACATCAGAGGGCTCCACATACCTTTTAGCCACAAAATGATCGCTTCTTAGTTCTTTTCCTCCTTCATTTAGACACACAAAGAAGACACATTTTCTTTTCTAGTAGACAGATGCAACCCAGATGTCAAAGCATTAGCTCCACTTTCCTGTATTGCTTCCTACATAATCTGCTCAAGAACTATGAACTGTGCTCACTGTCTCCTGAAGAAAGCAATGATCAGAATGTTGGAGTTATCTGCCCAAAGACAAGCAGCCTTTGAAGAAGTGCAGTCAGGATTCCGATGCCCTTAATTGATAGTGGTATGTTGTCAATTAAATACTAATAGAGTATATTTGAGCAACGTGCTCAGTCTATAGATGAAGACCTTAGTCTCAGAAACGTCAAAGGACAAATCGGAGGGTGTTTGGATCACAGGAGGATCTATGGGAATAACTAATGGTGGGAGGCACCTGTCTCTCCAGTACCAGTTCTCCTTAGTACTCTCAGCATGAGGTCCCAACAACATTATAGATTTCCAATGCACTTGATTTTAAAGAAGTCCATTCTGGGTTAGTTTTATTTTAGAAAGACGCCAAAGCCAACCGACAGCACAACAGCATTTCTGAGTACACAGTTTAAATGAGCAGAATCTGCCGAAAGCAACAGATGATCCCCCTCAGCACTTTCTCCAATTAAAACAGTACAGACGCAGGAGAAAACTGTCTCACCAAATTGTGACAGAAGCAGTAATTAGACTGCAATATAAATAACACATTGGTGTTTTCCTCGTGCCCGTTTTGTATAGTCAGCTGCATTATTAGCAACCACAATCTTGAAATAATCTTTCCAAATATTCATCTAATATTATTTTCATTTTGTAACTTAGCAGGGAGTCTATCAAATGGCACAAAGTAAGATCTAGGGTAATTCCATTATTAGCTGAATCCAGTGCTGAAGGCTGAAGCACAGATGATTCTCCCTGTTTTCAGTTCTAATCAAAGGCAGGAAATTCTGATTTGATTATGGTGTGCAACCTTGCCAACTCTAACAGGACACATTATTGTCTACTTGGTATTTCCTTACACTGAAGCATCAAATAGCTCACAGGTCCCTGCGTTTCCGAGCTGGAGCACATCTCCTTTGGAGGTAAATTTTCAACCTGTGCTCTCTCTCTGTGCCACAAAACGTAACTAAAGAAAAGATTAAAAAGATAAATAAGGGGCCCGTTTTGAGTCACCAGGTGTGCAGTGCAGGCCAGTGATCTTTGAGAGGTAGGAAAACAGGGAAGGGAAACACTGGTGTATTTTCCAGCTCTCTCTTGTTTAGTGACAGCAATACCATGTCAGACTGGGACTGACAAGTGACAGGGTAGCAGTGTCTAACTACATGCCCCTGCTAGCCCTGGCCAGAGTCCTACCTTGCTTAACCCTTACTGGTAAAATACCCTTCAGGATGAACTCAGACCCCTTATCTGTCTCTTTTTTCAAAATGCACATCAACTCCTGTGCATTTCACTACTGTAATAGAAAAGGAAAGAAAATATTTTTACAACAAAATTGTGTGGAGTAGTTTATACTTAAATCAGTATTTTCTGTGATGCTTGCAACGTGGACATCTTTTCATAGGCGAGAAGAAATGTCTGATGTCGTGGATCAAGGTTTCCTTCCTGGCGGACTAAAAATTATGTTCAAATTAAGACTAAATAAAAGGAAGTAAAGAGTAACAATCAGACCAAGAACTGAAGTAATAGAAAAGAATCAACAGAGAAAATTGACAAGGTCTAAGGTTGTTTCTCTGAGAAGTAATAAAAAACCTGTAAGACACAGAATATGAAAATTATAAATATTTCATCTAAAGATAACACTAGATTCTTTAAAGTCACTAGAAAGGCAGCAGGGCATTTCATGAATAATTTTATAATTTTAATTTTGACAATTTAGATGAAATAAATAAGTTCCTTAAAATATCCTTAAAAAGCATTCCAGAACTAAGCAAATTTGTTCCATCAAAGAAATTGAACCCTTCTTTTAAACCTTTGCACAGTTATTAAATATTTTGATATACATCATTTTCAGAATTATTTTAAAAGCTGAAAGACAGAGAAACATTTTCCAAAACATTGTATGAGAACAAAAGAAATGCGGCCATTTTCAAAGCCTAGCAAAATCATTTTAAGGGGTTGTTTGAATGGGTCATGTGCTAGGATTATTTGTAGCTCTTTGGGGAACCTCTACACTGATATCCATTATGAATTCATCAGCAGTGAACACGGTCTAGTCAGTTCACTGTGGCAAGAAATAAAATGAATTCAAATTAGAAAGAAGTGGCTAAGGGTTTCTTCATCTTCTGAGAACACCTAAATAGAGGAAACACTGTAACTTACTCAAATCCACTTGAACAAATTGAGGCAGATTTAGCAAGGTTGTGAAATGCAACAACTACATCAGAAATCAATTATATTTCTAGAATCTAGTAGCAAAATGCTTTGCCACTGACATTTAAAATGACCTCTAATGCAATGCACAGTAATTCAAAATAAAATGAGCTACTTGGGGATGAATATCGCAAGGACACCTGCAGGACCCCGAAAACAAATTTACAGAGCCCTGCTGAAAGAATGTAAAGTAAACACAAGGAGACAGGAGGTAACTATTTCCATGAATTGGAAACACCATTGCTGTTGCAGTTTCTTTAAACTGATCTATACATGTAATACAACCAGAACCATACAGACATTTTTGTAGAAATTATAGACTCTAATGTTCATATGGAAATTCAAAGATATAGAATTGATCCCTGTCTCCCAAAATACCTTATAAATTTTAAGAATAAGTTTAGAAGACTAACGAAAATACATGAAGTTACCAAACATAGTTCTGATGTTGAAGAAGGCAGCCATTAGTTCAGGAAGCACAAGTAAATACCAGAAATCCATGGACACAGAGGGAGAGCAACGGCGATTTCCACCAATGGTACAATGAAAAATGTATGGATGAAAGCTGCGCCCAGGGCTTAGCTATGGATCTCTAGACCATAGCTACACATCAGCATTCTCCATTGTCGTAAAAAGAACTCAACTGTCACTACACACAACACACTGGTGACCCACAAAGTAAATATGCTGAAGGAAAGAAGCCAGAATCTTTCCCCACAGGGTATATTTTCTTAATTTATGTAAACGAGAGAAGCGTCTCAGCATTTACTGAAGAGCGGTATAGGAAGCAGAAAGAGGGAACTTAAAGAATTTCCAAGAAAATACTTGATTTGTGAATTTGTCATTATCTTGTCTGGATACAGGAGTGTGTATGCATGTATCTAAACACACAAATAAACAAAAAGTATAGGAAATATCTATAGCTTATTAAATGTCAGCTACAGATGAATAATGAAATTGACTTAAAGACAGATTAAGTTTAAATTTCACTTAAGTATCTTACAACACAACCCCCAAACCAAAGACTCGAATGATGCTATAGGAAACAAGGGATGCTATATGAAATCAGGACATCTTCAGAGTAACTGTAAAGGACAGGGGAGTTGCATCTATGAAATCTCAACAATATATCTGTTTAAATAAGACCTGAACAATGACACCACCAGCTGACATACAAACAGGGGTGGGAGAAACCTCACAAGGTCTTATACCTAGAAGAAGAGCAGGGGCAAGTGATGGCTGGTTGGTGTTGAGTAAGTAATTAACCAGGATCTCTCTCTGTTTAGATCTAAAATTACAAATCTATGAGTAACACTCAATGAACTCAGTAGGTTATGCTTCTATAGTTACACATATGTATAGAAGGAACAATAATTATTAAAGAGAAAAAGGTGACAGGGAGGTGGTGATCAATTTGAGGAAGTGTGGAATAGGTGATGAATATGATTAGAGCATGTGGTTTGAAATTCTCAAATAATGAAGTATTCCATTCAAAATCTTTTATATGATTGATGAAGGGAAATGATACATGATCGGAGTCTCTTACACAGAAATTCACATCTCTTTTAGAATGGGATTTTCAGTGCTGCTGAAATGTTCAGCTGGTTTCAAGAAAAGCAACAAGATCTCTATTACAGTTAGCTAAGTCTCACTGGCTACTGGTCAGGTGCCTGCGTTCTTGACCTACATATTAATTTTCTTATATTGGGGAGTCCTGCAGAGGAGGCAGAGGTAGGATCAGAGGAACCACAGGGATCAGGAACACCAGGAGAATGTGGTCCACAGAATCAATTGATTATGACTCATGGGGGTTCCCAGAGATCAGGGAGCCTGTAGGGGTCTAATCTAGGTCCTCTGCATATGTTGTTGACCTAACAGTGCAATTGGTGGTGGTCTTTGACTCTTTTGCCCTCGTGTGGGACCTTTTTCCCCCTACTGGTTGCCTAATCTAGCTCTGATGTGATGGTGTGCACCTGGTTTTATTGTAACCTCTTATGCCACGTTTAGTTGATGTCCGCGGGAGGTCCACTCTTTTCTGAAAGGAGATGGAGGGGGCTGGATCTTCAGGAGAAGGGAAGGTGCGGGGAGAGGCTAGGGAAGAGGATAGAGAGAAAACTGTGATCAGGATCTATGAGACGATGATGATAATGATACCAGTAAGGTAATAAATACTGATAAATCTTTTTTACTTTGAAAGTCGTCTTACCAAAGTGAATATTTCAGCTGGTCACCTGAGTTCCTTCTAGTGTAAGTTTGAAACAAAACTGTGATAAGCTTCTCTTATATGTGTCTAACGCTTTTATTTATAAATTGAGAATAATTTCAATAGAGATAAAAGAGATCGAGAACATTGCAGATAACCAAGGTAAGGGGAATATGATTCTTGGTCAGATGTTTGAAACGTTAAAGAAGGAAGATAAAGAAAAATCACAAAAATGGATGACTATGAATGAAAATATTGAATTAATGTTGAAACCGGAGAGAGGCTGAGTGAGAGGAATCCATGTGTAACCACTGCTTGACCCTGAGCACGGGGCTTGTGGCATTTAGAAGATCAATAGGTTAAATGTCAATTAAGTCCTATCAAACATTATTTCAGGTTTTGCCTAAGATTCCACTACTGCCTGCTGGGACAAAGTTGACTCACTAGTGGGCTGCCCCAGTTAGAGCTCCCACTTGAAAGAATCACTTACCTTACTCTTATCCGGGAGGAATTTCATAACAGACAAAATCACCTTGTGCCTTTATACTTGATCAGGGTTCTGCTGTGTCAGGGAAAAACAAAAACCTGACCTTCTTGCTTTAAATGACCCAAAGGGAGTTATTTATGGCATTAAATGCCATAAAACCCACAAAATATAAAGCATCTCAGGCAGACATAATAAATCATCACAACTTTTCCTCCTAACTAACAGCGCAGGTACTGAACAAAATACCACCAGAGAATAATGCTGACACCTGCTCCAAAGACTGAGGAAGAAACGATGCTGAATGAAAGTTTAATCACTGATTTCCTATTGCACAGTCAGGTTCCTAATGAGACCACATAATTACAAGTGAGAGAATTCATATCCCTGGCTAATACATAATTATATCTGGAAGCATAGTTACTAAACTAAGAAACTGAATCATTTTTGGAAGATTCTTTGCACATGCAAGGTAAGGAAATACTTAATGAATGGGATGTTGGGTTTCTTGTTTACATATTCCAAATTTTAGGTGAATTTTGAGCAAGATCCAAATGGTCCAGAAGGGGTTTTTTTTTTTTTTTTGTTACTCTGTGGAAGAATTCACTCAAATGTATAACCTATAAAATTCAGTGAAATAACAATCTGCTAAGGTTCAAGTTTATGGGCTTCATTAAATTTTAGAAAAATTTGACAATATCCATTTTTGTTGTTGCTGTTGTTCTAGAACAACTCCAGTTTCTGACACACAAAGAGAAGAAGAAATTGAAATCTTTCCATCACTGTCGCTCCCCACAACATTGCCCATTGTTAGGCTGTTGAGTAAAGGTGATGGATGCCTTCAGAATTACCCTCAAGCATCTCCTTGTGAAATTCTATTTGGAAGGAAGGTGCTTGTCAAGTGGAAGCTTTAAAAGGAGTCAGTGTCAAGTAATAAATTCTTTCTTAATGCAAATTGGAATTGGAAGAACAGAAGGAATGCCGGTGAATAGTAAACTGAAGTCCTATCCGTATTCAAGCCAGCTTTACAGGATTCTGCAGGGGCAAGAGAACAGTTCTTATTTGAAGAGGACTTTTTTCTTAGGTCCTACAGAGAGGCTGCTGTTGAACACCACTAGAACTTCAAACACAGTGACCAGTTAGAAGTGGTTTTTGATCTTGCAAAATCCTGCAACATGATTAGGACACTGGATAATACTTAAATACAGCTGCGCCTATGATAAAAGAGAACAAATGTCTACCACTAAATCCTCAGATATGATCTGGAACTCAAAACAAAGTTTTGAAGATCAGGGAATTTATTGAATTTTAGAGCAAGCAACTCCATTAGAGATGCCAATTCTGCCCTTCAGTTATCTTAATCCCTTTGCAAGACACAACTGAGTGGAACCTGTATTCAAGACACTGTATTTATTTTACAGTTGAGGAAGATAAAACCAGAAAGATGAAGTCACTTTGTGTACATATCTGCATGATATATAAACATATACATATGAAACATGCACATGAAATATAACCTCACAAATTCACTGTCTCTCATCTAGGGTTATGGATATAGCTAGGCACAAAGTGATACAACTCTTGTACTGTTACACAAAAATCAAAATCCATAAATTTCAGTGAAAAACAACGGGAAAGACTAAAATGTTAAAAAAAAATGCCATGGGAATAGAATACGCTAATGAACAGCAGCACAGTGTGCTCTCACTTTCCGTAGAACAAGTGTGCATCCCTGAACCTCGCCTTGTGGCTCTAGAAGCTTTGGAGCAGATGAGCTTTTTTTTTTTTTTTTTTTTCTGAAGAAGTTGAAGTTATTGGCATCACTTGAAATTTTATTTTATTTTATTGCCTAGGTCTTAAACCAAAAGAAGATTCCTTAGTTAAAAATTAATGAAAGAGCTTGATAAAGTACTGTTTGGACCATCTGTTGGTTTAGACCATCTTATTAAGAGTATTCAAGTACAGAGTGATGGGGACCAGGCTGCCAGTTTCAGGAAAAAGAGGCCAAAACCTTCACAGATATTAAGAAAAATTCCCAATTTCCAGTTTGTCTCTACTAACTGAATTCAATTAATGTCTAGTTAAAACCATGAAATTCTTCATTTATGTTGCAATAAAACTGTATAATGAATAAAGATGTAGAATCTTTAGTGCATAAAGGGCGTGGTCCTGGGATAGACTGTTTGAGTTTAAAGTATAAAGTGACTCTCCTATTTGTCATTTAACCTTGCGATTATCATCCCAATATCAGAACTTCTCTTTGCCTTAAATTCTTCACCTGCATAACCAAATGACAATATATAGTATTCCTCATTTGGGTGGATTGCCAAAAAAAATTTAAATGAACAAATTTTTATTAAATATTTAGTAGGTGTTTGCTAAAGAATAAGAACTTTATAAATGTTTCCTTCAAGGACAATCACTGCATATTGTGAAAATATGTATACTCTTTAAACTTTGAGAACAGAATAAACACTCATTTTGAGAACAATGACACAAGGAAATTTCTGTGGGGGAGGGGAAAGGAGATAGCATAACATATGTTTACAAAAAAATTGAAAGCCAATTATATGTGTTTATCTTAGAATTCCAGGAGTCCAAAATTAAAAGGAATCAACTTTGACGTTTAAGAACTTTTCTTTCTAGAAATCATAGGTGATGGTAGTGGGGCTAACAGAAAGACCAACAGAAATGGCAGAGCTGGACCTGCCTGTCTAGGTTGGCTCTGCTGAAAGTTGGAGCATCGAGTGGCCTGAGCTGGTGAAAAGCAGAATTACTCCAATGAGTGTCCCTACACATCTCACCCGTGCCTCTGCCATGTTGCTCATTTTGCACAAGGGCTCAATGGCATCCATCCCTGGCTGATAAAGGAGGAATCAATCATATAGCAGGTTTTCTGCTCCCCCACCCTTCTCTCTCCCTGCCCCTTCTCTTCCTTTCCCTCCCCTTTTCATTTATTTTGACAATTAAAAAAGTTTTGCTCCTGAAAAAAAAAAAAAAAGAACTTTTCTTATAAGGGTGTGTAGGTACAAAGGCTGAAAGTGAAATTCATGTAAAAACAGTGTCTCATTTGAGAAATGAGAACTTCTATCATACAGGTGCAATAAGAAAGAGCGTGCAAAGGAAAGGGAGAGTGTAACACTGATGTGTACAGAAATGTCAGGAAAGCTCCAGGGAGAAGGCAGCTAAAGGACAAACCGCAAAACCAGAAACATAGAGAACAATGTACAGCAAAGAACTCTCCTGTATGAGAAGCTCGATAACGACCCAAACAGTAGACTTAAGGGACACTAAGCTTTTAAGAGTGTAGAGAAGGATACATAATACACACTGAGAATTCTGAAAGGCATTCCGAGATGGCACTTAGTCTGATAGCTGAATGGTAATATCATGGGGTCCCATAAATACTCTGGTCTTCTGGATGTAGAGAAGACATAAAGCTTCTTATTTGCTTCTTTTAATCTCCCAGTAGATGGACATATATACTCTGTTACATACTTTGCTAGCACTCTGCTAGGCAAGCAAGTTATTTCTCATTTGTGACAGCATACATCCCCAACTTTTGATTTGATGGGTTGATTTTGTCAGTGTGTGTGTGTGTGTGTGTGTGTGTGTGTGTGCCTGTGCATGCACACACGCACGCACGTGTACACATATTTATGCCATTTTAGTGTAAATCACTGTGGAAGCTAGAAGACAGATCTCTTTGAGTTGAAACGGCAGGTGGCCGTGAGCCTCCTGACAGGGTGCTGGGACTGAATGTGGGTTCCCAAGCAGAGCAGTAGGTGTTCTTAATCACTCGTCTCAGCCCTGAAGGCATATGGGAGATGTCAACTTTTCTTTGTAGAAATAAAAAAGGCTGAGAAACAGTTGTTTCTACAACAGTTTTGCATTTCAATTATTGAAAAATCCTGTTACATAGGCAAAGATTAACTCTGATTTTCGAGGATTCAGCGCGGCTATCATTGAGGCATATTACTCAATTACATTATGCCATGCGATGCATTGTCAGTGTGGGTTTCAATACATCTTTGCTAGAAGAGAGAAGTATGATTATCTGGACAGACTGAGAATTCTAAATTAACCTCACGTATCTCACTTTGGAGAGCTGGAAGAAATGTGGGCATTAGTCAGCTTTTCTCTGTGTGTGACGAAATACTTGAGAAAGGAACCTAAAGGCTACCAGACATGTTTTAGCTCAAGGTTGAAGAGATTCCAAGCCACAGTAAATACATTTGGTTCCACGTCACTGGTCTGTGGCCAGGAAGTACATCATTGCTCCAGATGTGGCAGAAGAAAGCAGTCAGGTGACAGAGAGAATGACAAGAAGTCTCTAGGTGCAAGATAGTACTTTGATATGCGTACCAAGTCCTACCTTGAATATGAAGACACTTCATATGCAAACAACAAGACTTTATGTACAAAGAAAAGACCAAAAGTCTCAACAAAGTGACATACCACTATTTCTATAGTTTAAATGAGCTGCTCTCTAAATTCTTTTTTTTTTTCAGTAAAGTCTTTAAAATTGCTGTTAGCAAGAAAATATGGAAGACAACAAAAAGCAGAACTGTGGTGGATGAAATAAGGTAAGGCTATGCCATGAAAGTTCTAAGGATATAATTCAAATTTGAGTATAATGAGGCTGGATTTTAATAGATCTGGCTGCCATTTCAATATCATAAAAAACTGAGCTTTTTTTAAAAAGGTATTTTCAATCAATATTAATTCTGTTTGCCATTTCTCCCATCTGTTGTCTTTGCTCACATAAAGGTGGAGCGAAGATAGAGATGAAATATTGCATTAATTCATACACATTACAAGAAGGGCTAGTGGTGTTAGCACGCACTGACTTTCAAAGGCTCCTGTCTACTAATTTAAGTTGCATTTTTTTTCTGCCACAGAGTGTGGGCCAACTTTTAAAGCCTCACTAATGCAAAGCCAGTTTCAGGCTTTGTTGGAACTGAGCATATCAAAACGAGAAGAGATGAAGCGCTAGCTTGAATGGCCACTCGCGCAGACATCTGTGCAGTGCTTCCCATCAAAAGGACATCAGCAAGTAATCCACTCACACAGTAGCTGCACAAGAAGCAGCTGAGTTGAAACAGGTGCCTGGCCCCTTCATCCCACCAGGATTTCCATGTCCTTTCAAGGTTGGCTAAGTTAATATCTAGCTCCTATTGGACTAATTTGCTTGACAGTTGAAACAACAATGACTTGAAGCACTTCTACCCTCATAAACACGTAAGAGATGCAAAGGAGAGAACTCCTTTAATTTCAGTATTTCTCTAGGATACCAATAATTGAGTGACTACTCTGCACTATAAATTAGCACTTGAAAAGGGAGCAGGCCATACACATTAAATTATATACATATTTCTTTTGTTTGATTTATTCATGAGCATGCACCATTCTGTTGTATAATCTCCAAATTTATATTCTTAGAGGGAATGACTATTTGCAAGGGGTATGCTCTGTTCATCTTAGAGCTCTCACAATAACTTTAGGAATTTACATTTCCTTTTAGGACACTCAAGAGGATAAATGCCTTGCCTGTGTCTGGGATTCCTGTCAGAAACAGAATATGATACTTATCTGGCAGAAGCTAAAGTGGAGGCTTTCTCAGAACTCCAGTCAGCCTGTCTTCTTAGATAAGAAGTTGCAAACCGAAAGTCACCTGTTCTGCTGGCTAGTAACATAAATCCTTCCTGGCATCCTTGCCCGTGTGGGTGTTCAGCAAGTGGGTGTGTTCAGCAGAAGGGATCCTGATATTTGAAAATTTGAGGCAATGAAAAGCAACAACTGGAAATGTTTGTTAGTAATGATTATAATAATAACAAAACCAATATTTGAGTGCTTTCCACGGGCCAGACATTGGATCATGCGACTACTTGGCAAAACATTTCATTTAGTTCTCATAACAATAACTGTCATTATTTCCCACCTTTACAAGTTACAAATTGAAACCTTAGAAAAATTGACCTATTTGACTAATTTACACGATCACTGAGTGGCAGAAGGAGCCTTAGAATCCAAGGCTGAATTCCAAGCCTATTTTTTTTTCAGTTCAAAGGTTTAAATTCATTTCTTACCTTTATAATAAATTACCTATTGTACTTATTAAGAATTATTAAAAAGTATTATTCACCCAATTAAAAAAGTCAGAAATGTCTAAAGAAGAAATCTAAGAAGGAGAGAAAATCTCAAAGTTATTAGAATACATGGTGTGATGGCAAAATGGTGGCTTCTATGTCACAGGATTGGCCACCTGCACTGCCCATCCTGTGACTCTCTTTTCCATCTTCAGAGCTATGCTAATCTATGACACTCCATTAGATCAGTATTTTAATGAACCAGCAGCCTCTGTACCTTGGCAATTTCCATCAAATGCCATGTTTGCATTGGAAACTCTCATAGTCCACCGTGATGATATGGAGCCTTTCCTAGTCATTTAAAGAAGAAGCCAAACAAGTGATTTGCTGGAGGTCACATATATGATTAGTTGGAGAGACAGGAGAATTGAGGTCCCTCACTCCAGTCTGATACTCTATCACAGAACTGAAAACCCTTGAAGTTCGAAGGGAAATCATAATTATTGCTGTCAATCTCTATATTTAAGCATTAATGAGACACCTGTGCAACCACAGGCATTATGAATGTGCTGTACTTAGCACACATAATTGGTGATAACTCTCGTAGTTGCATCTATTTTTCCAGATGTGTCTTCTGCTCTTAAACCTTGAGAAGGAAAGTTAAACAAAATTAGAATGACCTATGAAATGGTCAGGCAATGGGGTCGTTTAGTGGTGCAGTTACCAAAGTTCCAGGGATAAGATAAGGATGGTAACTTCAGGCTCAGGACTCAGAAAAAGAAAAGGCAGAGGCAGTAATGCATTGCACAGTTTAATGAGAGGAGCCAGATCCCTCTCTCCATGAATGGCAGCTTCATTACCTTCAAAAGATCTCTTCTCAAAGATGCAATTCAATAGAGGACTCTCAGTCCAGACTGAGACTGGGGATTTGTTTACCTGCCAATTCCCTCACACAGCTGTTCCCCTTCTGTTTCTTTCTTGATGTTAAAAAGTCCTGTTTCATCATGGCAAGGCACTGAAATTCTGCAAGTCCTTTTAGCTAGCTTCAAGTACCAAAAAGATTTTTACAGTTTGGAATTATAGTCTGATTGACAGCAGCAATAATTGAATGCACTTTGTCTTGCAGCTGCCAATCCATGGCAAATAATGATAGCTCATTTAATCACATTTCTTGGGATGAATAAGAATAAGTTGCTTTAATTTTTGCTACTTTAAGTGCTTTTAATATTAACATGCTCATACATTTGCTTTCATTCATTCCCTTCCCTCAATTCAACCGAAACCCTCATTTTGACTGAAGAAACACTGCAGACAAACTGTCTGTCCCATTTGTTTGTTTATAAATGCACTATAAAATGCATAAACAAAATATTATTGCAAAAATTAAGAAGCAAGAAGCAAGAAATCTGCTTGAAAAGTCAATCTCTTGACAATCATCTTATGACAAGGTTTGGTGCAAAGACGGGTAAGTCAGAAAGTTTCATATGCTTCAGACAGAGATGCATCTGGCAAAGCAGCATTCACCTCAAACAAAACACACAGAATACAGTTTGATGAAGTTTCAAAATGAGTCTCTAGCAGTGACTACAACAGTTATTGAAGGCCTATCAATGTGCTATCCTGGTTAAGGCTCTTTAGGACCAGGCAATCCAAAATATTGGAAAGGATTGGATTTTGTCTGTTTAAATCTTGAAATGTCAGGGTACTCAATAGTCATACATAATCACTCACTTCTTTGAGGATTTCATAGGCTGTATTTTTTTTTTCAGCCTTCCCCCATCTCTTCCTAGATCTAGACTCAACTCCTTACTCATCCAACTTGACAATGAAGGCAGATAAGTTTAGAAGCACTTAAGTAAGGTCCTAGGTGTAGAGGTCTGTGGTTTCCCAAAAGGCATCCTAGATGGGAGCTTGGAGGTATGGTGGAAGGCACAGTCCCCATGAGAATGTAGAGGAAGAAGATCCAAAGCCTGAATGTCCTGGCATCTAAGGGATGCAGAGAGGAGTGACTGAGTGGGAACAAGCTGTTTGTTCAGTGAGTTGTCATGCGCTGATCCCGAGTGAGACATGGTCACCTGGTACCGTGGCTTGTGAACAAGGTCTAAGGGTGAGAGATCATGCCCAAGAGATTGTGCTGCACTCATGGGAAATGGCCAGAGGTGAGTGAGTGTTGGTGAGAGGGTGAACCATAGCTTTAAAGAGCATATCTGGGGGTTCCTTCACCTCCAAGAATTCCCAGGGATGCTAAGCAGTCACTCCCATGGATCCAGAGGTGGCAACAAAAGGGAGAAATGTTAGCATTCAGGCATTTTCACTGGCCTGCGCTAGGAGACCTAGTAGGACACGCCAAGATGTGACAAGATGTGACACTTAACTGCTGCAGCCACTAAGCAGAACACTCTCTGATGCCTATGTGCTATATCCCTTTATAAAAGGCAAGCCCTTCTCAGTCCCCTCTTTGTTTTTCCTTCTGCTCTCAGTCAGAGGTCATCTCTACACCTCTCCCCAATAAACCTCCTACATGAGCTCTGTTACATGGTGTGACTTTGTGGTGTTCCTTGGTTCCATCTCGCCATGGTTGCCTTCTGCCATTAATCTCTTACACTCACCCTTCTTTTGCACTGATTTCTAATGCGTTACAGTTGAATTTATTTCCGCAGGATCTGTTTATTATTATTATTATATCTTCTTAGATATATTTGTAATATGTGAAGAAAAATCTCTAAAATTTCCCAAAACAACCCCAAGGAATTCATATTTTAAATCCGTGGACATAATACTACCGAGGGTTATATATAGTTCTCATATTCTGTTCCCATAACTATATTCGCTTTGATAAAAGGACATAGGGAGTAAGCCAAAAGGATCCGAAGGAGTCTTGAAATGACCATAAATAACTCGATAGCAGAGCATCAAAGCAAACGTACTTTCAGAGAACAATAGAGAGATAATGGTCACTAGACAGAAACCAATCACAATTAATCACCTCTATCTACTTTAAGAAGCAGAGGCTGGACGTGCCATGCATCAGACTAGGGCCAGAAGCAACAAGCAAATGCAAAGCTAGTATGGGGGCTGACAAAGTTATGCATGACATTATAAAAAAATAAAACTACCCTTAAAGTACTAATACGTGATAAGAATATGGATAAGTTGATAAAGCAAGCCTGAAAACTCAGAAATACAAAGCTTTCCCTAATCTTCCTTGGTTTTTCATGTTCCATAGAAAGCTGCTGGCATTTTTGTAAACAATAGAAATTGTTTGTTCAACTCTGAGAAACATTTGTCTAAAATCAAGAAGTTGGATTAGTAAGGACAATAATTAGAGAAGGTTAACCATGAAGCAGATGAATTTCAGATTCAGTACCTTCGGCTTTTAGAGCTCCTGTCATAGCTCTGGTGTATTAACCCCAAGAATGCAACAACTCTCTCTCATAGCTTTGCAGTCAAGGTAGCTTTCTTTTAAAATACCCCCAACCTGCCACCAAACTGCTTCCAGATCCCCAAAACTTGTATCTGCCTTTGGTCTCAGTTCTGGCATTATTTTTAGCAGTGAAGGTGGCAGTACAAGGCATCAGTACCAGGGATGGCATGATAAAATATATTTAACAAGTGTATCGCCCCATCCCAGGCTCTCTCTTCTCTTCCTCAGTACTTTCTTGATGTGGGATTCCCCTCTGTATGCTGTGAACACTATTGGTTAATAAGGAATCTGACTTGAGCCTGGCAGTGAAGAATAAAGGTAGGCAGGGAAAACTACACTGAATGCTGGGAGAATGAAGGCGGAGTCAGAAGATGCTATGTAGCCCCGCTAGAGACAGATGCCAGACAGAACTTCACCTGGTAAGCCACAGTCACATGGCGATACACAGATTAAATGAGTTAAATTAGTATGTAAGAGGTAGTCAGTAAGAAGCTAGAGCTAATAGGCCAAGCAGTGATTTAATTAATACAGTTTCTGAGTGAGTATTTCAGGGCTGAGCAGCCAGGAATAAATAGGTAACCTTCTACAACACTTTCTTTTTGCTATCTCGCATAGCTGCCTTTCCATGCCTCTCATGTGTTCTTTTTCTGTCTCCATCTTTCTTTCTTCCCTTGTGTTAGTTAGCTTCTATGATTTCTAACTATAGCTCTTTCCTCAAAGCATCTAAGCTAAACAACTTCCGTTTTCAATTCTTTCTGTCAGTGAGACTTAACCCTTTCTTGGCTTATTAACAGATACACAACTCAGCAATATCTTTCTCAATAATCTTAGAGCCATCCTGAAAAATTTAATCAAGAAATATGAGCTTTTCTTTCCTTCCCATGGAAAAGTTGAAGTCTAACATCCATAAATGCCAGTTGCTAAGCAGAGAAGGCCTAAGGGACATAGACCAGGCTCCCACTTAACCTCTGCCAGGCCTTTCCCATTGGCATATTAACCCCAAGAATGCAACAACTCTCTCTCACCTTTTCATCAGAGCCCAGTGCAACTCCTTTCCCCTCTGGTGAAAGATTGGAATAAAGTCACCCTTGGCTATTTAGACTTTTGGGAACTACTACTACAACTACTACTACAATTCCTATTAGTTTTTGAGACAGGGTTTCTCTGTAGCCTTGGAGCCTCTCCTGGAACTAGCTCTTGTAGACAGGGCTGGCCTTGAACTCAAAGAGATCCACCTACCTTTGCCTCCAAAATATTGGGACTAAAGGCAGACACTAACTATTCTTACAAGTCTTTGGAGAAGTATCCATTTCTAACACAAGAGAATGCATTTCTTTCCACAGAGTTCTAGTCTTGATTTTTCTACGTCATCCTTTTTACCCCCTTCTTTTTTTTTTAAATTTGACTTATTCTGACATCACTAACTATAAACAACTATTTTATATCACCAAACCTTGTTTTTGTTTTTGTTTCTTTCTTTTCTCTGGATAGATAATTCCTATTTGTTTTCTGCCCATTTAGTGACTGGATCCTCTATTAGACTGTGTGTTCAATGAGATCAGAGACAATATTTGATTTGCTCACTGTCTTACTTTTAATCTTTGTCATTAACTGCAGAGCTGTAATTCACTTTAGGCACACAGTAACTTTCAAATATCTGCTAATTCAGTTATCAAACCCAGTCATAGTATCTACAATCACACAATCTAGGAAACGTTGCTAATTTGTGGGGATTGTGGCCACAAAACAAGTGAAATAATAGGCAGCGTGATTGGATGCTGTGGCATGCTGATCAAGTGGTACAGTCTCAGGCATGGGGCTGCATTATTGAGATAAGCATTAGAGGAGGACTAAATCCTTCACTTAGTTCTTATGGACAAGAGCCTCGCCATGATTTGAATGCTATGCCTTCCCTTATGCAGACTTTGAGAGGTTTTCTAAGTTGGTAATAGTGTTGTTCTTTTGAGAGCTCATCAATGTCATCAGCTTATGAGGATTTAGTGCTCTTATAAGAGTGACCCAAGCAATCTTTTTGCACCTTGCTTCCACAGCGAGACAACACAGTAAGAAGGCATCATCTATAAGAAAGAGGCCCGTAGTAGACACAGCCTGCTAGTGACTTATTCTTGATCGTCAAAGCTTTCAAAATTGTCCCTGCACTACAAACTGCAATTGATTATAAACTGAACCATTCAAACTATTTGATTCAAGTATTTGATTGTAGCTCAGATAGGATAAGACAAGTCTGAAGACACAATTCCTGTCTGCAGCTTAGAGAGTTATGTGAATAGTCAGTAGGCAGGAGAATTTCACTAAAATATGGAGAAATGCAGAAAGGAATGGGGGAGGAAAAGAGGTGTGTAATGGAGAGGGGAAAACATGAGTTTGACTCAAGACCCAAGGGCCAGGCATGTCCACCAGACTCCCCAGTAGAAGGCAAGGCTGTTTTCTGAAGCTTATTGTGAAGAAATGTGGAAAATCTACTTCCAAGCTTGGTTGCATTGTAACTCTCTCTAGAGGATTGTTTGTGCCAGAGCTTAAAACTCAGCATTATTCTCTGTACAGTAAAGCTGATATTTTCCTTGCAGATTTTTTTTTCATTTTGTAAGAATATGAGAAATGAGTACATGTGCTTTTGTCACCCTTGTGATATCTTGTGGTCAGTCAACAATGCTATTAGATAAGGGCTTTCTCTAGAACATAGATGGAGTAATTGACTAACTTTAGTTTCACTTGAGAAGCTGTTTCAGCCTTAAAAATTATACCAAGACAGTAGGAGAAATGAGAAGACACTTGTCAGTAAAAAAGTCTTATCATATTCAGTTTTCCATAGATTACCACTAGGAAAAAATGTAAATATACAGGATTCAAATGCATGGACGGGGAGGAAAAACTGGAAGGGAAGAAGGAACGGATCTTAAAGAAAGATCATATGTAGATCCAAGAGAAGTCACTACAGAGAAAAGGCCCTATAGCTCCCAGCATGCCCACAGAAGATGACAGTTCTCAGGCAAGTGCAACAAGAAAAGGTTGCTGGATTGGAGAGGGAGGGGGAGAGGAGTGGGGGGATGGGGAGAGGAGTGGGGGGAGGGGGAGAAGGGTGGGAGGAGGGGGAGGGAAATGGGAGGCTGGGAGGAGGCGGTAATTTTTTTTTTCCTTTTATCAATAAAAAAAAGAAAAGAAAAGGTTGAAGGAAGCTGCCACTTGCCTTTAGACAGATATAGAAGAGGTATTAACAAGAAGTTAAAAGGAGGAAAGGCTATAGAAAAAAATATTTATGCCACTCAAAACAAGAGAGTTTTTAAGTATCTACTATGTGTTTTTCTTGATGTGACAAACTTGAGCTCTCTTAACCATTATTAATTGAAAAAAATTTAGTTCATCCATAATTTATGGCTGAGAATATATAAGAAAACAACTCAAATAAGCAAACAAGATATAAACAAACAACTTAGTCATGTGCTGGACCAAGTTGAAATGCCTTTTGCTCCCTTTGAACCTGTTCTAAAAGTGTCGGGTGATTCAACTATGAACCATAGGACCTGGACTTCCCAAAACAGTAGGAATTTCCCGATGTAAGTATAAAATCCCCTATATAATTGGTAATGGTAGACTTTGAAAATCATACACAGTAAAATTAAAGCAAAAAAATTAGTTCAAATCAGTTTCTTTTTGCATTTTGTGATTTTAAATGCTATTTGTCTAAAACATTTTGTGGATAATAAAATACATATACTGATCTCTCATTAAAATAATACAACCAATTTCAAAATAATCCTGTTTCTAATAGGTTAGTCTCTTAAGATGCTATGCAATTAGGCAAAGCACATATTTATCTGCCACTTAAGTAAAATCCCAGGAGAATTTTAAATTAATTTTATTAGATGATTTTAGAGCAAGCGAGATATGTTCTAATCTCTTTTGGGTCACTCCTTCTCTTACTAGTTCACGTGTCAGTATGAAACTTGGTTTATATTTTGCCATTTTTTTTCTATCCAGTGCCCTTCAGAATGTTGTGTGACAGAGCTGTGGGAAGGAAGGGAGAAGTTCTTCTTCACCATGGCAAATCGTGACTGATTTACAAACAGAAGAGTATGTATAGAAAGGGATCAAGGGTAGAATGCTAATTACATTACTAGGTACTTAAAAAAAACACTTGCTAATAAAAAAAGCACTTGCTCCTCATCTCAGGCCACAAGTATACTAAAAGTCAGATAGAAATGAGTTCATTGCTTCCTCATTTATCCTGTCTCCATTTCTTTAGGATACCTCTGCATGCAGGGTTGTTATTCACTCTAGAAACCAGTGAACCATTACTGGAAACATATCTCATTCCCCAATAAGCACGAAGATTCTAAGCTAACAATAATTAAGTCATCTTATAACGTTCTACAATGTTCTGTTTTAGACCTCCAAAAAGTGTGCACATGTCTTCATTTTTTCTATACCTGCAATCACACTGGAGTCCAGGAACAGCAGAGTTCTCAGGACAGACCATCCACAGATGATAGTCACTGTCCACAGGGTGAGGCTGGACCCTGGAGCATGAGTATTCATCTTCTGAGAGCCAGTCTGTCTCCAAAATCAATAAGAATGTCTTTAAGCCATTTTACCAACTGAGAACTGACACACTTCGCCCAGGTGTTGGACAAATTCAAGTAATAATTCCATCAAGTTTACCCTAGCAAACCAATAAATTTATTAGGCTATGTACAGGAATGTAAGTGACCTGAAATCAGCCAAATCAATAAAAAAGTATCATTCCAGCATAAAGAAAGGCTTTCTCATAGCTGTCTGCATGGCGTTCTCCCCTTCAGTTAACATTCTACCTTCTTTTTACTGCAGTACCTTCTGAGAGGAGACCATGTGCAGCGGGTGCAGAATTACATAAAGGTGCCAAGGAGGTAGAAGAGGGAGTAATCAAGATCTCAACGTGGGTTTAATGACTTTTTTCACTCTCTTCTGTGGGGGACTGTCAACAGCCCAGATTCTAACTTCTCACTTGAATAGTCACATCTGTTAAGTTGAAGATTATAACAGCTTTATGCATGGAAGACAGTTTCCCATTCCCCAATACTAGAACTATTTAACTTTGACATCATTTTGTATATGTATTCTTTTTAACCCCAATTCTTCCTCCTTTAATTCTAAAGCACATATCAGTATCTCAAAAAATGGGCCACTCAGACTCTGTATCTTGTTCTTTTTTCCAAATCATATTAATTAAACCTTTTTTTTCCTCTGCTTTTCATCATTACTATTTAGTGGCTATGTGTGCATAGTACCTGAACCTAGCCCTTTGGGATTCTACAGCCAGGAGTTTTGCCCTGAAACTCCACATATATGACCATGAGTTGAGGCAATAATGATGCGGGTAGAGTTCAGAAGATATTGGTCAAAAGAAAGAAGTTTGTTAAATGGGAGTAATAAATTTAGAGCTATAAAATATGATGAATATAGTTAAAAATAATGTTATAGAAACTTTCTAAAAGAAATATTAAATGCTATAAAAATGATAAAATTATAAGGTAATTCTTAAGTTAGCAGTATGATTTGCCCATACATATGCATGTATATGTATAGATTTGAAATCATTATCTTATTCATTATAAAGATAATTTTATTATCAAGAGAATAATTTTAAAAATTAAAATATAATGAATATGATAAATATTAGAGGCTATTATGTACAATTAAGACTAAAACATTTTAGAGGATCTTCTATTAATGTCACCTTACATTCAAAACTCGAATGATATTTTTATTTAAGTTCTACCAAGTAGTAAAAGAATGGATCTGACAACAAAGTAAGCAACTGCTATATTAGTGTTTGTGGGTTCTTTTGAGGGGTGGATTACTGACTATAATCCAAGTGGTATTGTCGTGGTTTATTGAGGATTCTTTGGTGAAAACTGCATATAAAGTATTGACATAGATTTTAATGAAAATAATAGTGTATTTACTATGTGGTGGAATAGATATGACCCCTCTCCCCCATGCATTTACGTTTTGAATACTTGAATAGTGGCACTATTAGGAGGGATGGCCTTGTTGGAGTAGGTGTGCTCTTGTTGGAGGAATTGTGAATTCTCATATGCTCAAGGTATGCCCAGTTTGGGATACAGTTCATATCTTCTTATGTGGGGATCAAGATGTAGAACTCTCACGTACCTCTCCACCACATGATTTTGTATGCTGCTAAGCTTTCTGCCATGATGATAATAAACTAAATGTCTAAATTGTAAGCCAACCCCAATTAAATTGTTTCCTTTATAAGAGTTGCCATGGGACACTATAAAGTAGTCCCACACTAGCTCAGAATTGAGTATAATAAAGGATTCTTTATTTAGAGGTAGACTCACAGATCAACAGTCCTCTGCATAAGCAAAGAATGGGAACCAAATCCACCAGCCGAGAGAGAAAGAGAGAGAGAGAGAGAGAGAGAGAGAGAGAGAGAGAGAGAGTCCACGCAAGCCTTATGTCAGCATTTATATTACAAGAGACCATACCTAAGTGGGCTGGCATCTTAAAGGCTATTGGCTGAAGGAATTTACACAGCACCAATGTGGGAAATTCACGCTACAACATACTACATATAGATATTTCTTACAATTTCAGTATACGTTAAATTTGATGACTTAATAGATTTATAAAATCACAAAATGTAAATATTGACATTTTAATAGACTTAAGCAAAGCTTTATAAAATAGACCTTAAAATAATTGCAATATGATTTCATTGTCTAATGCCAACTCTAATTTAGATTTGTTCTACTTTTTAATTGCCACTTAGATAATATTCATTTCTGTTCTGTTTTGGGAATTATAGGTTCTCAAGAAAACTACCATAGAATAAATGAGAAATTTCCAACTGTAATATGACCAAAAAACAGATAAGCATGGGCCACAAGATCAAAAATCTTTATGTTTTGTGAGCCCAGGACATTTGATGGTGTTCAGATAAGATAGAACAAAGGGCTGAATATTTGCTAATTTTCTTGAATTAAAGGGAGAATAACACTTAATTTATAAGGAAATATTGAGTTTATCTAAAGAAACATAGGGACTGGTCTGGGAGACAAAAATAGTTGTCTCAAGGATATTATGTAAGGAGAAAAAACACACATAATGAATGATGGCCACTGCTTAGCATGTAGCAATCCTGACCACATTCCCCTGCTAATCCTTTCTTCCTGCAAAAGTCATTTAATGTACCAGAGCACCTGAGGATGAACTTTGTTTCAGAGATGACAATCCCCTCATATTCTCAGGGATGAAAATTTCTTTTCTCACTGATCCTGTTTCTATAATATTGCTTTTTTTTAAAGTAGTGAGTATACATACTTGCTGCTAGAAAAAAAATCCTCTGTGATTTTAATTATGAAAGAATCTTGTTCTTAGTTGATATTGAAATTCTCTATAACTTAAAACCCCAATACTTACAACCTACCTTTTTCATATATATATTCTTTCAACTTATTTCTCTTCTTTAGTTTTGGGATTTTTGTCTGCATTGGACCAAGTCTTGTACATGTTGTCACAAGTTTTGTTAATTCATATGCACTTAAGTCCTATTATGTCTAGAAGACATTGCCCTTGGAGTCACCACCACCTCTGGATCTTGAAATCCTTCTACCTCCTTTTTGGCACAAATCCTTGAGTCCCAAGAGAAAGTATTGATAAAGAGTCAGTATTACAAAGTCTTATAGTCTCTGCACATTTTCTATATGTGGGTCTCTGTGTTACTTCCCATCCACTCCACGAAGCGGTTTCTCTGATGGGGGTTTAATGGTGCACTGATCCATGGGTATGACAAAATGTCATTAAGAGATATTTTATCACTATGGACCTTTAATAGAACAATATTTTTAGGATTTCCCATAGGTCTATGATCTACATGTCTATTCTCAGGTTCTTCCTCATTTTAGCAGTGCCAGGTATGGGTGGATTTCATTTCCTGATCTGTGTCTTAAATCCAACAAAAAAGTGGTTGGTTACTCCATTATATTTGTGCCACTATTATAGCAGGATATCTTACAGGCAGGCCACCACTGTTTATCACAGATTTTGTAGTTGGGTGAAATTGATGTTAATTTTTCTCCTCTTATAACATGTAAAATAACTTCTAGTACCATGAATAGTAGTCAACAGGGATAAAATCTCTAGCCAGGCATCAGACCAATTTCTCCATGTTCAAGGTTATGCTTAAGTGTTTTCCTCAGTAATAGGGCCTTACCATCAAGTTGTGGGGAACAACAAATAGTTATGATAATATTCAGCGATGGTTATGGTTTCCATGGGAACTGCTAGATCAAAGACTCAACAAAATGTAACTCATTCCTGCCACTGGAGGTTTTACTTGTAGCATGAGATATCAAATTGAGGTATTGTCACCCATTATATGGTGACTTCATTTCAGTTCCTTTTATTTGTATATGCTTTAGAAAGCTTGTAAGTAGCTGTTAGTTCCATTCACTGATACAGCTTGTGCTTTCGTCCTCAAGAGGCCTCTCAACCTAGTCCTTGACCTCCTTCTGTTTGTTTAACAAACATAATGTTTTCCATTTGAATTGAGGTTTTACATTTTTCAAAGTAATTTCAGATGATTTCCTATAAAAATAATGAATTGGTATTTGATATCCTTATTTTGAAAATGAGGAATAGAGACATAACTTAAACAGTCTGCACATAAATTATTTGGCAAGTAGTCAATAGCCCTGGTATTACAGTGTCTGATTTGAGACATCTGATGAAGCCTTATTTGGTTTGAGACATATGTCATAAGCTCTTTTATAAGTGAGAACAGGAACACTAGTCCTTAGTACACATAAAAAGTATGCCATGCTATAAGGTTTATATTATTGATATATATTTATATAGGACATTCTTTAACCATCCTTTCATGTCACCATGTATCCTGTTAAATGGGATAAAAAAACTAAGCACTAATTACAAAGAAATGAGAAGATCAGTAACAAACATTTTAAAAGCATATACACGTTTTTATCAAAATCTGACTTGTCTCTCCCATCCAAGCAGAATAATGGAAGGAAGTGACTTGATTGAAATAACAACCATGTTTAGTCATAGGGAAGTGACTTATGCCTGGAAGAATATGGAATTTCCTAAGTATGTTTCTAAGGAAAATCTGTAAAACTCAAGCCCAGAAAAGTCACCCAAAAGGAAATGGATTTTTAGTGTATATTGCCTGTGAATTGCAGGTGTGAGAGAGACCTCAAACCGTCCTCGAGGTCTGTGATCTGATGCTCCAGGGTAATCAGAAAGAGAAAATGAGGATCAGATAGTTGTCCTCACCCTGCAAATTTGAAGTTAGCTCTCTTAACAGGAAAATGGAAATGCTATGATTCAGAGACATTTATCTTTAATTTGTGTAGTTTTCTGATGAGAATCCAGCTGCTCTCTTCAAACTCAGTTGGTGGGAAGTGGAGGCACATCCAAAGCAAGATTACAATAAAGCTTCCTAACAAGTCATGAATCACATAAAAGGAAGAGCGATTATATTATGCAAATGTCTTGCCCCATGTCTTTCTGTTTTAATAACTACAAGTAAATACTTAAAATCTGAACACTGGTTCATTACCAGGAAGAGCTCTTGATTCAATAGAAAATAACAACAGTTGCTTTAAGTCCTCTTTAAAATTGATCAAGCTACACACCCAAGGAAAATAATCCCAAACAGTCTACAATTCTAGAAGACACATCAGCACTATTATTTAAATTTAATCTGGTAGGAGGCAAAGGTATGTTCAGAGGGAAAACACACAAAAACATTTAGGACAGTTGCATGGCAAGATCAAGCCACAACAATCACTTGTACGAGCTGATAGAAAATGATACTATGTTCTTCTCCTTCTAATCCAGTGCTAACTGCTAACCCACACTTTAATTTTCCAAAAACATCAAATGATAATGCACATTTCCATATAGGAAATTAAACTAAATTAAAAATCAGCCAATTCGCAAGTGTGCCTATCAAGGCTGTGATGCTCTCAAAGGATATTGTTAATGAACTTGCAGAATGGAATCATGTCAGGGTCTTGGATGGCCTTTCAGTTATGCATATATAGTTCTTTGAAATCCACACAAATGCTGCGTAAGGCATCCTGGAAGGGCGTAGTGTTCATTCCAAATGATTTTAAAAGTACTCATGGGCAGGAATCTCAGTGTACTAAATCTCAATCTAGGTTTAGAGCTATTTGAATAGGGGAAAGAAATGATAACATTGTTTACAAATGACCTGATTATAAAACTTCTTTCACCTACCATAGTGTGAAGAAGGTAACCACACTACTGGAGTATAGTGACCATTAGTAAAATTAACAAAAATCTATTTAATAATTATGTTTCAGATTCAGACATTGCCTCATGTTACAAGACTTGTTTTATTTTTCTTTTTCACAAAAAAAGGAGGTACTATCTGTCCTGACAGCCTACAAGCATATCCAGAAGCACTACAGGAAATATGATGAGGGTATATGGAGAAAAAAGCTTGAACTTCAAATCTCACAAGGCAAATAAGATTTATGAGCACAAAAAGGTGATCTCAGCAAACAAATGTTATTTCTACAACTTCTGTTTCTATTTCTTCTGAAAAGCTGAGAAACTAAGTTGTGAACTATAAACTATCTACTTGAGCAAATCAAACTGTATATTTTTCAGCCAAGGAATGATGAATATTACTGAGAAAATAATTACACTATATATCTCAATGGAATCTATGTACCTAAACTATGTACTACATCTATAAACCTAAACTTAAACATTTGAACTACATATTGGACTTATATGTAATTTCCTAGACAGAAAAATGTGTAATAATGATCTTTATTAAGTGGAGTGCTGGGGAATGGGCCATAGTAATAACGCACTTAGAACAAACGATTGGGATATAATATGCATTAAATAAACATTTTTTTCTTGGAGAACAAGCTTTTGGGGTTGCAGTCATGAGTGAGAATTCTCTGTGGAATCCCTTTTTGATGTCCCATGAGCATACACTCCTGGAAGACATTGAAGACAATAGATTGACATGCCCCAAGGAGCTGTCTTTGCTTTTACAAAGCCAAGGTAGGCATGGGACCACAGTGGATGTCAAGGCTCCAGAGAACTAAGGCAGAGAGCATCATGCTAGGTACAGATATCTAAGGACGGGAGCTTTCTTGAGGCCTTAGTACTACTGTAAACCAGAATCCACCCATAAAACCCAGAACTGGTTTGATATGATGCTGAAAGGTAAAACTGCAAGGTAATTGAAGCTTAATTCCTTACTAAGCCAGTGAGAGATAATCAGGAACAGAATTTAAATTGGTTCATAATAATCAAGAAATGTGATACTTCTTTTTTCTCATCTTGAAATTAGCCCCTTTCTTCTAATTTGTTTGTTTTTGTAGGGTTAAACCACCAGCCAAAGAAATTTACTCTGACCCCAAACCAGAGTCAGTTAAAGAAGCACTTTTTCCCTGAACCCAGAACCTAAGAAGCACACCCTGATTCTGATACCAGGGCCAAAGAAACACACTTCGACCCTGGAACCAGAACTAATGAAAGAAATAGGCCCTGGTCCCAGAACTGGAGCCAAAAATCTAAAAAGGGCACATTAGTCCTAAAAATTGTCCCCTGTTTCATAAACCTCCTGTCTAGATTTCTTTAACAACAGACCCAAAAAATTTCTAACCAGACCTTTAACCAGTTATTACTATAGAGAACTGAGCAGGGCTCAGTTGTAATACTCTCTCTAGGAGAGGAGCAGGATTGTTCCTTTCTGCAGGGAGACCATTCTCCCCACTGCATCCTAGCTTCAGACATAGCCTGACCTCCCAACAAGTGAGGATACATCTCTCCCCACCCTGAGAGCTGTCCTATTGCAGCTCCAGTTATAGCATGAGTCCCCAACAAGTAAGGATACTTTTCCCTCCAGAGTGGTCCTATTGCAGCTCCATGTATAGCCTGACTCCCCAACAAGTCAGGATGCATTTCCACCCTAGAGTGGTCCTATTGCAGCTCCAGAGCTGTATCACTTATAGTTCTCCTCTTCCTCCTTACTCTCCCCATCAGAATGCAATCTCATCTACATTCTCCATCTCCTCTGATGCAGAAGCATGGATGTCTAGGGAACAGTGTTGGTATCATTTTCTCAGTATTTGTTAAAGGCAAGCAGAACAACAAAACTCTAGAATTTTAGGAATGGTTCAATGTATGTTATGTGCAGAAGAATACTTCTTACAATTTTTTATGTAAGAGAAGAATGAACATAGAGAGATGTTCATGCTGCTAAGAGGCTCTAAAGGTATAGTCCCAAGGGGTTATTTTTATGAGTATTCATGATACATCAAAAATACCCATGAATTTAACATTATACTCCAAAAATATCTTCATGCTTTCTACCACATATCTACTAACATAATGGTCAAATAAACCTAATATATTAGGTAGATCTAATAAATTTGTTACATCACTGTGGGGTTTTCTTAATAGAAATTATACTTCTGCTTGAAAACTTCTTTAAAAATTGTAATGCTCTTGGAGCCAGGTGGTGGTGGTACACACCTTTTATTCCAGCACTGGGGAGGCAGAGGCAGGTGGATCTCTATGAGTTCAAAGCCAGCCTGGTTTACAAGAGTTAATTCCAGGACAGGCTCCAAATCTGAAGAGAAACCCTGTCTCAAAAACCACACCAAACCAAACCAAACAAACAAACAAACAGAAAACAAAACAAAAAAACAAAAAATATAATGTATTTCTTTAATAATAAAAGCAATACAGGCAAATTTAACATACTGAAAACTATATATAAAGTAGCAAAAAACAAATCAAAAGAAAACTAATAATAGAAACTCAGTTGTCAACCAAAAGACTTCCTTGATGACTCTTTTTTTGCAAGCACACATTTTAAAAATACTTGTACATGTCTTCTTATATGTAGATCCTAGGCCCTGTACTTTTGTTCTGTGTGCTTACCTTAGAATATTAGAGGATCTAAAACCTAGAAAGGGGATGGCATGGCACCTCAAGATAGGACATACAGCACCACATAGATCAAGTGAGGGTAGAGAGGGATTATATTATATTGTGGGCTGAAAGGTTCAAACAGGGAGAATGGTGGAGAAAGGGATGGGGTAGGTATGAACATAGGAAGGATATGAAAACACCACTTAGTAACTACTTGGTAATCCAACTAAATAACATAAGGTTTGAAGGCAGATATGCAAGAAAAGAGAACACAGGTCTTAAGAGCAATGGATTGTTAAAACCAAAATCTTCCTGTCAATTGTGGGTTATCTCCATAAAAGCTGCTGGTTACAGAGATCATGGAGCCCAAAAACAATACAGGCTCTTGCCATTCCTCTTGGTTACTCACACTGGGATGAGATAAAACTCTATTTCTGAGGCCACAATATGTCTGAGATGAAGAGAAATGAAGCTGAAACTGAGCTAAAAGATAGCTCCTTGATGGCTGTTCTCACTGCAATAAATGGTGCTATACACGCCACTATGAGCCAAAGCACATTAATGGCATAACCCAGCTGTGAACTCTGTGAATTATAATAGTAACCTGTCAGGCAAGACAGGCCCATGGGTGTAACGGTGTGACACAGCTGTTATATGGAGGAAACCTAAGATGGCTGTGTAGGTGAATTAACATAGTACTAAATCACCTCCTAAACATCTATGTTTACAATTATAGGCCAAGACTGTTCTAAGCCACAAACAGAAAAGCTTCCCCTGACAGTGACCCTAGATAAAAATACATGACACTAAGAATAAAGGATTGTGGAGGGTCCTAGATAAGACACTTACACCAATCCCTTAGGTTCACGGACATTGCGGAAAAGGCATAAAAATAATGCAGTGGCTATAGAGGAAAGGGAGACCGCAACTTACTAACTTCTGAGCTGACATGGACATGGGGACCACAGACTTACAGAAATGGTGCATATTGACAATGGATCCGCAGAAGTCATGCCCTCCAAAGCATCATCTATACTGGGAAAAGGGCCCACAGAGACCTAGAATATACATATACTATTCCTCTATTGGCTACACACAGATTCTGGGAGAAGGGGAGGTATGGCATCAATTAGTGTACCCACTGAAGAGGCAAGTAGGCTCTGATGAGCATTTCTAAATTCAGGATCATGTAGGTAGCCTTGATTAAACTTCTTGGGATATACACATATGTGCACACATGCACACACACACACACACACAGACACGTGCACGCACACACACCATAAATAGGGAGACAGATTTGTAGGGAGGAAGTGACTAGGGTAGAGGAGGGAGGTGAGGAAGGGAGGAAAAGAGGAAAGGAGGAAGAGAGGAAAGGAGAGAGGGAAACTTTAAAATTTATGAAACACAGGCCTAATCAAAGTGGTACTTTCCTTTCTATGTGTGGCAGAGAGTACAAAAGCCTGATATTTCTGAGAAGATGCAAATTGAGATATCCTTTTCTTTAAATTCAGAATAATATTCTTTAAAGCTTTTTCTTTCTGGAAGACAATTATTCAAACTCTACTGGAGAGAAAGCAATGAAGGGACAAGGGGAGACAATAGTTCTGTGTGCAGTTATTAGTGGTTGAATGTAATTATTAAAGGATCACTTAAAATGCTGAAATTCAACAACCGTATCATTTTCTGCTCAGCCTCTATTCATGATAACTTTTAGAGTTTTGAATATCCCTATTAGTTAGTGACTGTAATATCTACCTTGCATGATACAACAGAAACATATTCATTGGGTTAATATGTTTTAATTAATTACTTATCCAATAAACATCTTCTAGTAGTATATTTCAATTCTATATCATCAGTTCCTGCCACTTTAATTTCTGAAATCTCCTGACAACTTCTGCCACAGAAACTAATACAACCAAAGAAAACATTAAATTGAGGCAGATAAACTAAGTAATGTCTCCTATCTTGATGGTTGTATTGCATACTATGTGATCTTATTATTCATGAGATCTGATATTTAGGATTATCTTAGATATCATGAGATTATGTTTATATTTTATACATAAGAAGGTATCCCTATATTGTCTCTTGCTGATCTTCTTAACTCCTTTTAGAATAATTACACTATTCTGAATTATGTTTCCATCTGTATACATAATTCTACAAACAAAATTAGTAAATTATGTTTAAATGGATCTAATATTTACTACTTCTAGGGTGAAGTGTAAACAGTTATGGCATTAGACATTAGCTGTGCTGTTTTACATTACTTGCTCATTTTAATTTCCTCAAAATTATTCATAGTAAGTAGTATACAGACATCAAAATTTGGGCAGAGTGTCTACATTTGAGACAGGTGAAAATGAAAGAATGTTGACAAAGGGTGCTACGAAACGCAATGAATAAGTTTCCAGTATTCTTTTGTTTTTTTTTCTTTCTTTCTTTCTTTATTTATTTATTTACTTATTTATTAAAGATTTCTGTCTCTTCCCCACCGCCGCCTCCCATTTCCCTCCCCCTCCCCCAACCAAGTCCCCCTCCCTTGTCAGCCCAAAGAGCAATTAGGGTTCCCTGCCCTGTGGGAAGTCCAAGGACCACCCACCTCCATCCAGGTCTAGTAAGGTGAGC
>NW_026067931.1:7517530-7579435 GCF_014885135.2 Alexandromys fortis
TGTTTTTTACTGCTGAGTAGTACTCTAATATGTATATATTCCATACTTTCTTCATCCATTCTTCAATTGAAGGGCATCTAGGTTGTTTCCAGGTTCTGGCTATTACAAATAATGCTGCTATGAACATAGTAGAGCATATACTTCTGTTGTATGATAAGGCCTCTCTTGGGTATATTCCCAAGAGTGGTATTGGCCTGCTGGAGCTCTCAGGGTGCACTCTGGGTTGCTGAGCACAGTCATTTGACCCTTGGCATCTGTAGTGTAAGGGCATTTTTTGGTGTGGGATCATTTTCTGAAACTCTAGGTCCATTAAATAACAATCTTAGGACCCATCAACTGAGGAACTACTTAGACAAACTCTGAGTTCAATAAAACTTGTGAGTCTGTTTTTAAAATATTACAATAAAATACGCAACTAGTGAAAACCATGTGAAAATCATTCACCTTTCCCCAACACTATGTGATCTGTACCATGAGAACTACTGCATGCAAGGATCAGAGGAGGAAATCTGTTTCCTTGTCACCAGAAGGTGCTGGGAAGTGCTGATGGGAGGCAAAGCAGAAAGGATTCCTTTCTAAAGGTCTAAAGCATGTTTCATTATTGATGATTGTAGGCTCTTTTTCCCCCCCTTTTTTTTTTGCCTTCCATGTACCACTACTCTACTACTCCACTACTCCCCCAACAGCCCTTGATCAACCTTCCTCCTAGTTGGACTCAGTCTCAAGAAAGTCCAATGTATAAGCGTGTATCTTAGAAAGCCAGAAGAGTACTTCCTGGATGCTATTGGACCAGTGAATAGCATGGAAGAGAAGAAGAAAATTTCATTGTCACGTAGACTTGAGGTTGAATTCTGAAATGCATTCTGTGACTGCAGTGAGATTAGGTCATTTACTAGGGTCTTAATTTCCTTTTGAACATTAGTAACTGTAGGGTTTGTGTGAGGATTATATATAAGATATATAAGGCTGTTGAGTACACTGTTCGGCATCTAATCCTCAAATTGTGCTAGTCAGTCATATGCTAATGAAAATAGGAAACGGTTCTGCAGTCATATTCTACAAAATAAATAATATTGAAGGATACATTACACAGTGTCTAAACAGAGCATAAAATGATTGTAAATTTGCAGCTTAATTTGAAGTCAAAATAATAATACTCTAAAATGCATTATATAAAAATTATTAAACTGGTTATTTTTAACTTTTATGGAGAGTATAATTCACCAAAAACATCCTTTTACTGAATTCATAATAAATTTCCTAATCAATAACTCCTTTTTCTGGCTTTATTTGAAGCTTAAAAAGTGGGCATAAGTAAGAATAGTTAGGTTAATTTCTTAGCAATGCAAAAATTCAAGAAAAGCAGTACTTTATGGAATTGAAGATTATCTTCAGAGAGTGAGGAAGCCTCCTTGATTTCTGATGATCATTACAAAAGATATGCAAAGTGAATATTTTAACAGAAATATTTTTTACTAGGTCACTCAGTACTGCAATAGACACAATAATGTTATTGATATTTTAGTAACACAATCATTCTTTCATGGCATTATTTTATTTTAAAAATGTTAGCAATAATTTTAAGAGCTCAGTGAAGTCTTCCCCCACACTCTTTAAAGGGCAAATAGAATGCAAGGTAATAAAACAAACTGATGAATCCCCAAGAAAAATTACTCTGTGAAACCAAAAGGTGAACGTGCAGAAATTTCTCATTATATTTTGTTAGCTAGACTATGTAATGAACAGAAGTTCCTTAAGTAAAACAAGTAACATTTCAGCTCAGAGAAGTGTTAAATCAGTGCCACCCGCTATGAATGGGTCATTTTTAAAACCATATTTGATCACATATGCAAAAAGCTGAAATCTGTAACTTTATTTTTAAAATATGCTGACAACAGAGGAACTATAGTAAAAGTTTCCGCAAACAAAAAAAGAGACAGCAGATACAGATTTATTTCCAACTTTTTATATCCATCTTTTCTTCACATATTATAGCTATATTTATTTAGTTCACTTAAATCAACTCTTCATTGGCCTGATGAACATTGGCTCTGAAATACAGCTCCATGATGCTGCCTTCAGAGAAACAATGATAGACAGAACACAAACCAAGAGAAGATATGCTGTGTGGTGCAGAGGCCTCGATTCTCATCAGAAGGCAGCTAACAAAACAATTGAAGTAAAAAAAAAAGTGATCATGACTGTAAATATATTCAGAAAAGAGGAGGCTTGTAAGACATTGACCATTTAAAAGAATATCCAAATAGCTAAAAACAACATCAAAATGTAATCATTGTGGTTATCAAGACCACATCATCTACATTACTTTTCTTAACCAAACTGCAAATAAATAAATAAAAGCAGACTATCCTTATAACAGAAATCTTGAGATATTGCCAATGCTGCAAGAGCGTTTGCAGAAGGAGGTTAACTTTGGTACCCTCTCATTAGAACTGGCATGTTCAAGTTGTCATCTAAGTGGCTGTGAGTAATCAGACATCCATTTCCTCCAGATTTGGTAGGATTAAAACCTTACTTAAGGTCCAAGCAATTTTCCCAATACAACTTCACATACTAAAAAAGTTATAGGAAAGTTTCTTTTATAGCTAGGAGAAAGTCTTCATTCTAAGTCTAAATTTTAAAATTTCTTTTGTCTTAAGAACATGACTTGGTTTTATATTTTCTCAATCCAAGGAGGTAAAAAGCAAACTCTAAAAACGTGATGGCTTTCTGTATGTCTGCATGGTCTTGAACAGTGATGTACTCAACACTATCACTCATCCCTGGTCTTCTAGGATTGCCGCTTTCCCTGTCATATGCATACTTCAACTGTAAGCTACTCCCAAACCTCATACCCTTTCTCCATATGTACTATTCCTGTATCCCATGTCTACCCTCAAGCAAAGATGTACTTATCTAGTCTCTGAAGCTGAGCGATGATCTCCTATCATTGATGGTGCTGGAAGCTAAAATCTGTTGTATGTCTGTTTGTTGTAGATGTACAAAGTTTATGTCTTTGCTGAAACATATTTCATTAGCTTCCTCTCACTTAAAATGTAAAATCTCATCACATCTAAGACACTTTACTATTAGAAAATAACCTCATTTTCTAATGGTGGGATGTGGCATCTATGAAGAGCTGTTTAAGTGACTTATAATTTAAGTACAATGTGATACAGTTTGCAAACGAGATTGCATAGCTAAAATAGACCCTGCTCCCTTTTTTAGAAGAAAAAGAGAAAAGACACTGTCATTAAGTGAACATTTTATCTTTATTCAAAAAAACTCAAAAGGCTATATCAGGGTTTGCTGTTCTTGGTGATCAAATCCTTCCCTTGTTTCAAGAGTGGCATTAGCATGGGGTACTGAATGAAAAATAGTCATAATAGCCTTCTGCTGGGTTGACTGATAGACTTGCAGATCCACTTTAATCAGAACCCCGTTTTTCACTATGATAATTCTACAAATCATATGACAATCACCTTCTTTCATGTTCCCCACATGCTCTCTGGGGTCTGGGAAACAGGAAACCCTGAGGTGTCATATAAGCACTGTTTATCTGTAAATCAAGAATGTTTTCAAGGTAGTAAGCCTAATGGGCCTTGTAATATAGGATTATAATGAGCTAGTGGTTAATTAAACATTTTCACTGATGACTTGTGAGTGGTATCACCAATAACTGAAAATGCAGTTGATATTACACATGCTCCCACCATCTCTCTGTCTCTGTCTCTTTCCTTGAAAACAAGTGGAAAAATACCTCCCACCTCTCTTCTAGCTCTTGGACTACAGAGTTGTGTCTCTGTCCAGCATGGAAAGAAAAATTTCAATACAGAGCCTGACAATAGGTCTTAGGTGAAATATTATAATTCCACCCAAATTAGCAAAGCAGTTTCATACATTGTTGCCTATACATATATATATTTTGTAGAACTTTTTGTAGGTGTGTGGATACAACGGTTTACAGGATGGGTAGGAAAATTGAACTCAGCTTTTAGAGTCTGTTATCCTAAACTCTACCTACTTTCCCAACGCAATGATACAATCAGCATAATTGGGGAAAAATCTGTCCTTTTAAAAATTAGGATTCACCCATGTGCATGACATGTTAAGCCCTTAAATGAGAATTAGCAAAAATGAGACATTAGTGGAATGAATTTAGGCTGATTGATCCTATGGAAAACACCAGGAACTTCATCCAGCAGCTGTTATCCATTGGAGGGAGGAATCACAGAAATGCATTTACATTTGACAATCTATATAGGGGTAAGAATAACTGAGTAGGTCAACAGGAAAAAAACTACAAATGAAATATACTCTCCATTAGAGGCCTTTCTACCTCAACAATCTTAGAACAGTCACGTCTGATAATCAAGAAAAACTTTTCCTGATGAAAGTATGCTCATTTAACCAACAATGCTTCTCTGCCTCTCTCTGGAAACATATCCCCAACTTTGTCCCTCAGCTTGTTAGATAATGCAAACGATGAAACAAAAAGTTCCCCAAACACCCAAGATTATCATTAAATGCTAAACAATTAAATGTAAGCACTGCTTATAAAAACAGCAACCGTAAATACAGGTAACATACAGTAGACTTCCTTTATCTTTAATTTAACTTTCTATGATATCAATTACACAGTCAGCAAAAAGGAGATTCAACATGAAGAAGTAGTAAATTTTGAGTAGAAGAAATCTGGTTTTGTTTTTGCTTTATCTTGTCCAGGACATGGAGCATCTCTTGGTCCACTTGTTCATTTTGACTAAGCTTCTTGCCTGTAGTAGCCATGTTGGTTATTGGTTTACCTGTCAGTAGATCTCAGTGCTTGGTTTCAAGTGACATTATTTCATTTCAGAATGGCCAAAGCATAAATGTGTAGTATATATTGGGTAGTATAATTTGTGTTTTTAAATTCTTCATTCATTTTTAATATTTCAATTTATGTAATTATTGTTTTTGTTGAGACAGAGATCACTTTATAGTTGAAGTAGACAAATTCCCAGTGATAGCCTGCCCCAGCCTTCCAGGGGCAGGGGTCATGTGCGTGAGCTGCCACCCCAGCTTTTGCTGTCATCTTCCACATTGCTTTAGCTATTTGGTGGCTTAGGTGGATCAATATACATTATGAAATCATTTTTATTAGTTGTGTAAAGAATGGGATCAGTATTTTGATACAGGTTATACTGAATTTGTAGATAACTTAGTTGAAGTGAACATTTTAGTAATGTTAAGTCTTCAGTTTAACAACAAGGACGCCTTTGTATTTCCTTGTTTCTGTCATTTCTTTCATTAAAGTTTTATGTTAATTATAGTGACCTTTGATGGTTTTGGTTAAATTAATCCTAGATTGGAGATTGGGTTTTCTGTTTGTTTGTTTGATTTTTTAGATATTATAAATTGGATTGCTTCTTTGGATTCTTTTCCATTAATTCATTATTGATGTCTGCCAGCATCACTAATTTTTGTTTGCTGATTTGCATCTACAACTTGATGGGTTTGCTTCTTAGTTCTAATTTGTACATGGGTATATTTTCCCTTCTCATCTGCAAACATTAACATTTCAATTCTTTCTTAATTTGCACAGTCTTTATTGCCTTCTCATGTCTGATGCTTTCAGATTCCTGGTCCTCTGTTAAATAAAAGTGGTGAAAGTAACCATCCTGATTCTTAGATGTTAGAAAAAAGATCCCCTTCCTCTCTCTTTAGTGTTGTTATCTGCTGGCTTGTTACCTAAGGCCTTTATTATGCTGAACAAAGTATGTTACCTCTAGTCCCAATTTGTTTACAATTTTTTTATCCATGCTTAATTTTTATCATGGGCCACTTTGTTGTCACCTGAGATGCTTGTAAAGGTTGTGCTCATTCATCCTGTGGTTTATGATGTTGATTGACTTGCTTATGTTGAGCCATCCTGCTGCATTGGGATAACTCCTACTGGATCCAATCTTTTCAATATGCTGAAGGATTTGGTTTGATTATGGTTAATTTTAAACAGTTCTAAATTTTTATTTTATTTCTAAATTATATTTATATTAACACATATGAGAACAGAATCAATTCTAAAGGTTTTACCTTTATTGTTAGCAGAAAGCTACAAGCAGTACAAGGGATCACTGTGTATTAGAATTATGTAATGTGAGGGGTGTTGGGAGCATTTGTGTATGTACGCATTTTGTGGGGGTGCATAGAAGTGAGTCCACTCCACCTTAACAGAAGGTCAGAGAGTGATGTGGGATTCCCCTTTGTATGCTGTGAATACCATTGGTTAATAAAGAAACGGTCTTGGGCCTGTGCAGGGAATAGAGGTAGGCGAGGAAAACTAAGCTGAATACTGGGAGAAAGGAAGTAGAGGCAGAGAGAAACCATGCTAGATGGAACTTTACCCGGTAAGCCATAGCCACATGGTGATATACAAATAAATAGAAATGGGTTAAATTAAGATGTAAGAGTTAGCCAAAGAGAAGCTAGAGCTAATGGGCCAAACATTGGTTTAATTAGTACAGTTTCTGTGTGGTTATTTTGGGAGTCTGGCTGGCCAGGAAATGAACAAGGGCCTCTAACAACAAGAGAGTATAAGCCAACTCTTCTCTTATTCTTCCAAAGTTATTGACAAGAGGTCTGACTTAAGGTCTGGCTTCCAAAAGGATATCTTGACCTAGGGTATGGTTACTTGATGTTTTGTGTATTGAGATGACCCAAAGAGGCATATACATTCCACCTTTACCAAAGGTCAGAGAATTTGAGCCAATTCTTGCTCCTTAAAGATATGGCAGGAAGTTTGGCCCAGGGGGTGACTGCCTACAGGATAGTTGGTCTAATGTGACGTTACTGCATGTCTTGCCTAAACAACAGAATGTTTAACTCAGGATATAGTTGTTTGATGTTTCAAGTATTGAGGCAAGTAATTGCTTTGTTCTTTGTATCATGTTAAAGTAGTCTTTTACTTTCTTTCCCCAGTTTTGGATTGGGGTATATAAGCATATGGAAAATAAACATGGGAAAATTCAGTATTCTCTAGATTGTCCTCCCAGTTCTACTCTATGCCTCTATTCCTTTTCTTTCATATCTCTGTTCCTCTTACTTAATATTTCTAATCTACATGCCCCTACCCTTGAACGTGCAAATCCCATTGAGGCTTGGCCTTGACAGATGTCACTCGAATGTGGGACCCTGAAACACATTTTAAGAATTTTGGTTGAGTTTCAGCAGCCTTGGACTCAGACTTTTGAATAGTGTAGAAATTGTTAAGGATATAAGAACTCACAGAGAGACATTAAATCAGCGTTGTGTCATGAGAAGTGTTGAATCCGAAATGTCTCCCCCAGGTTTGAGTTTTTAATGCTTGCCTCTCAGCTAGTAGAGTAATTTTTTGTGGGCTCTGCAAACCTTGGACGGTAAAAATTGATATATAAAGTAGGTCAGTTACAGTCTATTTAGCATCAGTGCCTTATGCCCTCAAAAGCTATTCCAGCTATTGCCATAGAGGGACCTAGATTCTTAAGGATTTGTCACCCTTACTGACTTGCCTGCCTCCAGATTCATGACCACATATGCTATAGCCCACTACATATTCCTACCACTAGACTGAACCATTTTATCATGTCTTCCTTATTATCATGAACTAAAAATCCCCTGAAAACATAAGCTATGTAATAAACCTACCTTCTTTATGATGAGGAGAGAGTGCTAACTGCCAACTCGAATGATTCTCTAATTATCTGGTATATGGATTCCTGGACATGCCTTTGAAATACTCTCTTGGTATCGTTAAATGATGTGCAGTAACTTAAATCCTAGATTCTATCAAACAAAGTGAGTTGAATATTGGCTTGTATTTGTCGTCTTCCATTTTTTGACTGTGGATGCAATATAGCCAAATATTACATGTTCATTACATCTTGATTTACTCAAAATGATGGACTATATCCCTGAACCATGATTCAGAATAAGCTCTTTCCCATGAGGTGCTATGACCAGGGTATTTGGAAAAGAAACAGAGACAAACCTTAAGTATTTTTATCATAGCAACAAAAAGGTATCTAATACAAACATAAAGTTCATATATTAAAAATGTATACTATATGTGATATAATATATAAGAAACATGAACTGAGATGATACACTAACTAAATTCATGTAATATTTGTGGAGAAAAATGATATTATGTAAATAATTTTGAATGTAAGTAGTACCTTAAAGTAATTTTTCTTTATATGTGCTTCACTAGGAAGTTGACTGATACAATGGTTTTAATTCACTAGTGTAGAGTGGTAGGAAAAATTTAAAGTAATTCCAATGACCAACAGTTTAAATTGTTGAAGTAAATCTGGTAAAAAAAAATCAAAACATAGGATTCCACACAGCTAATAAAAAATATAATTCATGTATATATTTGTTTCTCTCTAAATGCATGTACATAAACATATTACACACACACCCAAACATAATATTGGATAGTTTTTTTCCCCTTGGTTTCTGTTCCCTTGCTGGTCTTTTGGCCTGAGTGACCTGTGGTTCTGGAGACCCATCAGTCTTCAGGTCCAATAGCATAAGTGTGTTTCTGATGTGGTTTTGGTTCTCTCTGTGTGTGCATGTTTCTGTGAATATTTGAACATAAATCTAAATGACAGCTGTGTGATTAGGTGAATAAAGCAGTTGTTAAAATATTTCACAAATATTATTATAAAAATATTGAATCCAGGAACATAATTCCAACAAGAGCCCACTGCTCCATTCTAGGCCATACAGGTAACCAAAGCCTCAGGTAAGACCCATCCTAGATATTCAAGACTTCCTAAGAGCCTGCCCAGCAAAACCCAAAGAAGGGAAGAGCTCACATGCACACACACATACACACACATTCACTCACAAATACAAATACTACCATCACCACCACCAACAAAACAACAGGAATTAACAGTCATTTGTTATTAATATCTCTCAATATTAATGGATTCAATTCTCCAATAAGAAGACATAGGCTAACAAAATGGATGTGTAAACAGGATCCACCCTTCTTTTATATACAAGAAACACACCTTGATTTAAAGACAGACATTACTTCAGAATAAAGAATTGAAAATAAAGGTATTATAAGTAAATGTGCCTAAGAAGTAAGCTAGTGTAGCCATTATAATATAAAACAAAGACTCTTTCAACAAAAATTAATCAAAGAATAGGAAAGAACACCTCATATTCATCAAAGAAAAATTCCACTAAGATGACATCTCAATTCTGAATACCTATGCCCCAAACACGAGGGCACCCATATTTGTAAAAGAACATTACTAAAGCTTAAGTTACACCTTGAGCCCACACATTAGTCATGGAAGACTTCAACATCCTACTCTCAATAGTGAACCTGTCATCTAGACAAAATTAAACAGAGACATAATGGACCTAACAGATTTTAAGAATCAAATGGGCCCAATAGCTATCTATAAAACATTTCACCCAAACTCAAAAGAATTTACCTTCTTCTCAGCATCTTACAGAATTTTTTTTTCAAAATTCAGCACATACTTAGTCAGAAAGCAAGTCTTAAGATAAATAAAAAAATTGAAATAGTTCCCTATATACATCAGGTTACCATAGATTGAAACTAAATTTCAACAACAACAGATAGCCTACAAACTTATGGAAAAATGAATAACTTTCTACTGAATGACTACTGGGTCAATAAAGATAGAAACAAATTAAAGATGCCCTATAATTCAAGAAAATGAATACAACACACCCAAACTTATAAGACACAATGAAAGTAGTGCTAAGAGGAAAGTTCACACTAAATGCCTTTATAATGAATTTGGAGAGATCTCGTACTAGCAACTTAAGAGCACACCTGAAAGCTCTAAAACAAACAAAAAGCCACCACCACCAACAACAAAAAAACAAATAGTACCAAGAGCAATAAACAGTAGGGAATAATCAAACTCAGGGATGAAATCAATAAAATAGAAACAAAGAGAACAGCACAAAGAGTCAATAAAATAAAAAGTTCGTTTTGTGAGAAAAATAACAAGATAGATAAACTCTTATCCATGCTAACTAAGAAGCAGAGAGAGGATGTTCAAATTAACAAAATCAGAAATTTTCTTTCATTGGGATGAAAAGGAGATCATAAGAACAGAGGAAATTCAAAAATCATTAGGACATACTTCAAAAACCTGTATCCCATAAAATTGGAAAATCTAAAAAAAATGAACAAATTTCTTGATAGATACCACATATCAAAGTTAAACCAAGATCAGATAAAGAATTTATAGACCTATAATTCCTAAGGAAATAGAAGGGGTCATCAAAATTCTCCTAGCTAAAAAAAAAAAAAAGTCAAATTCATTTTATGAAGCCACAGTTACCCTGATACCCAAGTCACATGAAGACTCAACAAAGAGACTGGCAAACCAATTTACCTCATCAACACTGATACAAAAATACTCAATAAAATATTCAAAAGTAGAATTCAAGAATACATCAAAAGGTTCATCCACCATGATCAAGTAGGCCTCATCCCAGGGATGTAGTAATGGTTGAACATGTAAAAACTTGTCAATGTAACCCACCCTATAAACAAACTGAAAGACCAACCCCCCCCAAAAAAAAACAAACCAAACCAAACCAAACCAAAACAAAACAATAAACCCTACGTGATCATCTTATTAGATGCTTAAAAAGATTTTGACAAAAATCTAACATACCTTCACAATTAAGTATTGGAGAAATCAAGTATACAAGATACATACCTAAATATAATAAGGACAATTAACAACAAGCAAATATCCAAAATCAAATTAAATGAGAAACACAAAGCAATTCCACTAAAATCAGGAACAAGAAAAGGCTATCTATTCTTTCCATATCTATGCAATATAATACTTGAAATTCTAGCTAGAGCAATAATAATACAGCTACAGAAGATTACAGGGATATAAATTGGAAAGAAAGAAGTCAAAATATCATTATTCACTGGTGATATGATAGAATACATAAGCAACCCCAAAAATTATGCCAGAGAACTTCTACAGCTAATAAACAACTTCAGCAAAGTAGCTTAATACAAGCTTAAATTTAAAAAATCGGTATCCCTCTTATATAGAAATGATAATGGTCTTAGAAAGAAATCAGAGAAACAACACCCTTCACAGTAGCCACAAATAAAATACTTTGGCATAACTCTAACCAAGCAAGCAAAAGAACTGCATGACAAGAACTTCAAGTCTTTGAAGAAATAAGTTGAAGAAAATATCAAAAGATAGAAAGATCTCCTATACTCATGGATTATAGGATTAACATAGTAAAAAAAAATGGCCACCTACAGACTGAACACACTTCCCATCAAAATTCCAACACAATTCTTACAGACCTTGAAAAAACAACCCATAATTTCATATGGAACAGCACCACCAACAAAAAACCAGGATAGCTAAAACATTCCTCCACAATAAAAGACATAAAATAACATTACAGAGGTATCACTACCCCTGATTTCAACCTCTACTACAGAGCTATAGTAATAAAACTATGTGGTATTGGCACAAAAACAGGCAGGTGGACAAAAGAATCTAACTGAAGACCCAGAGTTAAATCCATATGCTTATAGACACCTGGTTTTTAATAAAGAAGCCAGAATTATAAAAGGGAAAAAAATCTGTAACAAATGGTGTTGGTCTGAATGAATATCAGCATGTAGGATGATGCAAATAGATCAATATCTATCAACCTTCACAAAACTAAAGTCCACATGAATCTAAGTCATCAGTATAAAGTCAGATACATTGACTCTATAGAAGAGAAGGTGGGGAATACCTTTGAATACATGCTGCAGAAGACAACTTCTCGAATAGAACACCAATTGTGCAGACACTAAGATTGATAATTAGTAAATGGAACCCCATGAAACTGAGTGATTGGGACACTAACCTCACTAACCTAGCCATGAATCCTTTGACCTACGATTTATCCTATCTATGAGATGTGCTGGGTTAAAAGTGGGTGCAAAAATTAGGGGAATGATAAATAATGATTGGTCCAGCTTGAGATGCATGTCACAAGAGGGAGTCAGCCCTTACACTACCTGGAGTGCCAGGGACCAGAGGCTGGACAGCCCTGACACCTAGGATAGGACCAAGCACTGCTTGCAAAAAAGTGTCAATGAAAAGATTCCTAATGATCCTCTGCTATACTCATAGGCAGGATCATCTAGCAACTAATGGAAACAGATGCAGAGACCTACAGCCAATCATTAGTCACAGCTTGGCGAATCCTGTGGAAGCAGGGAAAGAAGGATTGGAGGAACCAGATGGGTCACGGACACCACAACAACGCCACTAAATCAACTAACCTAAGCTCATAGGAGCTTACAGAGACTAAACCACCAGTCAGGGAGCCGGTATGGGCCTGACCCAGGTCCTCTGCATTTATGTTATGGTTCTGTACCTTGGTCTTCTTGCCGGATTCCTAACAGTGGAAGTAGGTGCTGTCTCTGATTCTTTTGCCTGCTTTGCGGAACTTTTTTCTCCTACTGGATTGCCTCATTCAGCCTTAATAGGAAGGATGAGGCCTAGTCTTACTGAAACTGATGTGCCAAGTTTGGTTGATATCCTTGAGAGGCCTGCCATTTTCTGAAGAGAAATGGAGGAGGAAGTCATGGATGTTTGGGAGGGGGAAGGATTGGGAGGGGAGGAAGGAAAAGAAACTGTGGTTAGAATATAAAATATGAGAGAATAATAAATAAATAAAATCTTAAAAAATGAATATGTCTACTTATCTACGATAAGGATAAGATGATCTGGGCATACATACTCATAAATATTGATGGTGTTTATTCTAAGTCGTGGGGTTAGGTACTATCTTCCTTATTTCCTGTTTATTGATCTTTGTTCTCAGAAAAAAAGGCCATACAATTAAAAATACATATATAAATGAGCAATTGCTTATATAATGCAATGGTAGAGTACTTGCCAACCACACACTGGGTGTCAGATTTTAGTTCTACTAGCAGACACTCACAAACACACACACACACACATAATACATGCATTCATAAATACATAAATGAAAAAGTGATGCTAAAAATCTACTGTCCAAAACAAAAATAACTGGTTTCAACTAATAAAGATTCAAAGATTTAGCAATTTAAGTTTGAAGCCTAGTTTTCCTTAGGGCTCACTGCTCACTATACGCCCTAGTTTGAGGTCAAATTCAGTATGCCTAATTTAACACATACTTCACCTCTGTAGTTCTCAAATTGTGCACCAAAGCATTGCAGGGTATTGTAATAAAGTCATAAGGATGACCAAAGGGTTTCTATATCAGCTAATGAAAGTCAGTGAGACTCACCTTTTGTTTGATAACATACAAATCACTAGGCATTGGTAGGTCACAGTCTTAATATTAGATCTTGTTTTTAATGACACTTATTTTGTAATCCTGAAATTTTTTAGTGAGAAGTGGAATAAAAAGCAAGTAGCACTTTATAAAATAATTGAGACCAGACGTACCATCCGTGTTAGCCAGTGTTCTACTGCTGTGAAGAGACACCACGACTATAGCAGATTTTATAAAGAAAACTTTTAGTTGGAGTTGGTTAACAATTTCAGAGATTTAGTCAATTATCCTCAAAACTGAGAGCATGGCAGCATGTAGACAGACACGACAGATAAGAGTTTGACATATGGATCTGGAAACAGTGCTGCTGGAGCTTGAAATCTCAAAGCCCACCCCCAGTGACACACTTCCTTCAATAAGGCCAAGCCTACTTCAACAAGGACAAACCTCTTAGTAGAGCCACTCCCTGACCACTAAGCATTAAATCTAATTAAATCTATTAGCCTATGGGTGCCATTCTTATTCAGCCCCCACATTTCATTCCCTAGCCCCCAAAGGCTTACAGCCATACCATAATGCAAAAATCCATTCACTCCAACTTCAGAAGTTCTCATGGTATGTAACAATCTCAACACTGTTTAAAAGTCCAAAGTCTCTTCAGAATCTCCTGACAGTCTCTTAACTATAACCTCTGTAAATGCAGAAATGAAAAGCAGAACACATATTTTGGATGTAGATGACACATTATCATTCTGAAAGGGAGAAAGTGGGTCATAATGAAGAAATCCAGGACCAAAGCAAGACCAAAACCTAGCTGGGTAAACTCCAGACTCTGCATCTCCAAGTCTCATGTCAAAGAGCTCTTTGGGTAGACAACTCCTTTTATATTTGTTGACTGACAAGCACTATTTCCCTTGGCCTGGTTCCACTCAATAATAGCAACTATTCTTGGCTCTCTTAGCAGATATCCCATGGCTCTGGCATCTCCAAAATTTTGGGGTCTCCAAGGCAATCCAGGCTTTACCTTCACAGTGTCAAAGTCCTCTCTAGACATCTGTAAAGGGACACCCCTGACATTTGCATTGCCCTAGAGACTTTCCTTAGTCAGAAAGGGAGAGTCCAATAACCCCTGTTTTGTATTTTTTACTTTATATTGCTTTTCTTATTGTATTCATAACCAAGATTGCCAAGTCTTCTGCTTGCTGGGGTGGCACTTGGACCGTTGTTCCAGCTTTTTGGTTTTGATTGTTTCTTTCATTATCTAATCTTGGTTGTCCTGAAACTCACTCTGGCAGACAAGCTTGGCCATGAACTTAGAGATCTAAGGGTCTCTGCCTCGCAAGTGCTGGGATTAAAGGGGTGCACCATCACACTGACTCTAACCTTTTTTTTTAAATTCCTTTTATAAATTGGAAGCTTAGTTGGGTGTGGTCTTGCTCTGAGGTCACCACTACCTTTAGTCTATTTAGGATCGGGCTTTTCTTTAATTGTTTTTTTTATCTCCCTGAGCTCTAGACTTAGCTCTATTAATTTTCCTGGTATTGTTTTTCTTCTCAAACTGTACATTTTATGTTTTTCCTTGCTCAGCTTTCTCTTCTTCATTATAGATCTGCACAAGAATCACAACTTTATAATAATGATCTCTAGTTCAAATACTGATATTGTTCTCCTCCGAATCTTCTCGAACTAACTCCCTCCCTGCACACACACACACACACACACACACACACACACACACACACACACACACACAGAGTTCAAATCGTCCTCAGCACCACTACTTTCCATGTTCCTACTGGTGTGGCCCATTATGCCCTGCTTAAAGTGTTCAACTGCTTTCCTAATCCAAAATTCTCTAAGTCCACATTCCACCAACAAACAGCAAAGTCAAGCCTGTTATAGCAATATCCCTCTCCTGGTACCAACTTCTGACTTAATCAATATTCGATTGCTGTGGGAAAAATGCATAAAAATGACAACTCTTATAAAGGAAAGAATTTAGTTGGGGCTTGCTTACACTTCAGAGGTTTAGACCATTATCCTCATTTATCCCCAAGAGAGAAAGCATGGCAGAATGCAGGCAGACATGGTAGCTGATAGTTCTAAACATGAATCCAAAGGCAGCAAAAGGACAGAGAGACATTAGAGCTGTAGGCTCTTGAACCCTCAAAGTCCACCCCAGAGAGACACGTCTTCCAACAAAGCCACACCTTTTAAAAGTGCCGCTCCCTGATGACTAAACATTAAAATCTGTGCACCTATAGGAGCCATTCTTATTTTAAATACCGTACAATCTGAACCTAAGCATAGAAAAGCTGTGCAGAACCTGATGAACATACAGGCCTGACAGACAAATTGGCCCATAACTGTGGTTATTTAAAGAAAATATTGTTTTTCTTAACTTACATGAATTTTTTCCAAATAGTTACAAAAATGATAGCACATAAATATTTGTAAAGTTCCCTGAACCTAGTAATTAGATGACCAAAATTATTAACTGTATTACTAGGCGGGTATTATTGAGACAGGAAGGGCAGAATGAGCTATAAAATTGTAGAAACTCCTGGTCAACCTCATTAATGAATTTCAAATTTCTATCCAGGAGAAAGGATCTTTCTAAGAACAGGGTTCCCCACAACAACCTTGTATCAAGTTGACAGGCTTAGATCAGTTTGTAATTATAATTGAACCTGGAAGCGAGTAATTATATGCTGAGCTATTTGTGCTTAATTTCAGTGCAAAACAGGTATTTGGAAGGATGAGAATCAAATGGAAACAAATTTGAGTAAAGATTCAGTTCTCATTAGCTTTCCGTCTAATCCTCTTTCACCAAAGGCAACTCTTCATTATCAGTGTCATGAAAGAAAACCAGTGGCCAACATATAAGAATAGTGCAAAGGCTGGAGAGGAGAGTGTCTGGATTCACTGCTGTAGGGCCCTGATCTTTAGCTTATAGCCCCAGAGGCACATCCCAAGCTTCATCCCCATGTACTGAAGCCCCAGAGACCCGTGAACAGCCTCTACATGCCTCCATCCATCCCCCACTTCATCTGTGACCACCAGATCCAATATCCTGCCTACACATGGAGGAGGGGTCACTAGAGCCTTGGCCCCACTTGCACCTAGAGGAGTGATCTCCAGAGGCTTGGCCATGCCTGCACCTGGAGGAAGAGCTACCACCTAAACCATAGCCCCCACGTATACCAATTGGAGGAATAGAAAGCACCTGAAGCACAGGCCCCATCTGCAACCACTGGAGGAAGAGAGGGTAGATGATAGTATAAGAATACATCCAAAACATAAAGAATAATATGGCACCAGCAGAAACTAGTGGTTCTATACCAGGAAGGCCTTAACATCACAACGTATATGAAGCAGAAGAGAAAGACCTTAAATGTAACTTCATGAATATGATAGAGGCCCTTAAAGAGGAAATGAAAAATTCCCTTAAAGAACTGCAAGAAAAGACAATAAATACTATTAAGGATACAATAACTAGATGGCCACATTGCTGTCATCTCAGAAAACTCTTTAGAGCAAAGGAAGAGAGCACATAGTTTAATTATCTGAGCAGAGAAAAAAGAAAGCAAGACATGTAAAGTAAGAGAATTTTTCTTAAATTATCCATCCATCCATCCACCCATTCACCCAGCCATCTTTCCATCCTTCCATCCATCTATTCATCCATTCATCTGTCCAATTATATTTACTGATTCCATTCTTTGGCATGCCTTACATTATTCACAAACGGAAGTTTGTCTGTTTTTTTATTGAATTCCCAATCAAATGGATGGTAGGGTACAGCTGACACTAATGGACATTTGAAAGGTCAAAAGGAAACCTACTACTACAGAACCTTTTTAAAATATATGCACATCAAAGGAGTCTAAGTGGAGTCACCAAATAATAGGGGAGACAATGCCCCACCTAGATAGCTTTTGTCACCAAGAGAAACATCCAATGCCAGGAAGGAGCTGCATATAATTGAGTTGTCTTCCAGATACCAGAGGATCAATGAAGATATGAACTCACGAAGACTGCCAGCATAAACAGGGCCTGCACATGCTCAAGACAGATTGAGTCACAGTGGTAAGAGGAAGAAGTGGATCCAAGTCCCCATCACTACCCAAGAAACTGTCTACAGTTGACATCAGCTTGTAAAAGAAAAGTCAGTTTTCTTCATTGGAATCTCATTAAAAATATTAACCACCTTTAGGGAGGTCCCCATGCCCAGCAGTAGATAGCCAACACAAAATGAACATAATTGTATTTTGTAATCATTTTTTTGGGGGGGTGAGCATTTCCTATTAAATGGTCTTTTGCTTGTATATTATGGTTTCTGATTTTGTGTTTTTATGGGTTTGGAGGTATTATGTATGAGTGTTTTTTGTTTTAATTTTTTAAAAATACTATTTGTTGGTTTTCTTGCTTTTCTGTTCATTTCCTAAAAAGAGAGAGAAAGAAGGTGCAGAACTGTTGGTCGAGAAGTGGAAAGGATCTGGCAGAATTTAGGGATAGGAAACAATAATCAGACAATATTGATAAAATTTTATTTTCATTAAAAAAGAAATAAAAGATATAATTTTACATCTATCATGCCCTAATTCACAATAAAGTCAACATATACTATATTATTGTCAGTGACTGAAAGCAGTCAAAGAAAAACTAATGATAACATATAAAAACCATTGACCTGGAAAGCTTCATGATTGTTAATGAATTTATTCTGCACTTAAATCAGTCTAAATTTAGCAAATCCTTCCATAATGTCTAGAAGAAAAGAACTCAATAGATAGAGGTTGTAGCTCCATAATAAAGCAAGTTCTCAGTATCTGCTGGATTCTGAGTCCAGTCCCAGCATCAATTCCAAACCAAATAAGATAAGAAAAAGCTAAATGCTGTGTACTTGGTAATAATTGTTGGGAGATGTGCAGCTTAGTCTCAGATCAGCGTATGACTACTGGTCCAGTGGGTTTTTGTGGGGCCATGCACCTGTAGAAACATTTCCCTTGACAAGGACCAGTAATTCATGGGGCAGAGTAGGGATTGACAAAATTCATGCATCTTGCAGGCTCTTTTCTCTCTCATTATGTTGGTGATTCTCTGGGAGGTTTTTAGTTTTACTTTGCCAGTCACACATACAACAGCTGTAATTTTCCCTGGAAATTCTGTTCCTTTTCAAATATTTTTCCCTTAAGCTTCAACAGGGGGCTAATGTTTTTTAAATCTCTTATGTGGAATTACTAACTACAGCTCCTAGTCCTGGGAGCTTTTCTGACTCAATAGAGACAGTTTGGTACATATGAGAAAACAACACTTGGAACATTAATCATGTTTCACTGTTCTGGAGAGGAGAGTAGGGCATACAATACACAGAACAGGGAAAATGCCTCAGGCATACACATAGTGCCAACTATTGACAGTAAGTTCTCTGAACACCAAGCATATAGAATCTATGGTAGGATCTGGTAAATTCTGAGGGGCTGTAAAGTCTGGGATGGATAGATCCATCCTTACCATACATAGAAGCTTCTATTGGTGGGAGAAGGGTAGATGGGAAAAGAGCACTTTGTCAAAGTCTGCCTTTTACAGAGAGACCGAGACATGGAACTCTCATGTAGAAAAGAAAACTGAATAAAAATATATCTTGCAGACATGAAATAATTGTCTGGATTTGAATATTGTCATCCTTAAAACAATCATTGTGCCTTCATCTAGTACTTTTAACTTTGTAACGGCAGTAGCTGCCAGCTGTTATAAGTGCTGCAAGAGCAGGATGTGTTTGGCTAGATGTTTAGTTCAGCCTGCAAAAACGCTGAGCTCTATGTCTAGAATAAGGTTTTGCAGGGCTTGGGAAGGTGGATTGGAGAAGCATAAAGGGAAACAACGAGGGCTTTTATAATGATCACGATGTATTTCTTGAAGCCAAAAATAGAAGCCAGTAATAAACCTGTTCATGTAACCTTGGTAAAAAAAAAAAAAAAAAAACAAAAAAACTCTGTTTAAGTATAAACAAAGATGGCCTGAGCTTCTCAGGGCCACTTGAGTGCAATTCTCTTAGTGGTCAAAGGTTCTCCTTTCACTGACGCCCCTTCCCCATCTCAGTACCTGAATGAGAGACAAATAATATTCAACATCTCTGTAAGAAGAGACTGAAACTCAGAGATTTTGTCTGGAATAGTCATCTCACTTTTTCCCAGTGATATCCATTACAAGTGTTAGCTTCCAAGTAGAACACATCTTGCCTCACCCCCTTTGTGTGTACACACAGAAGTGTAACGGAGACATTTTCATCTCCAAAACCGTATTTGAAATTCTGATGAAGTAAACCACTGAACATTCAGATTTTTGCCTCAGCATGTTACACAACAGCTAAAAGAACTGATCTATTTCTACCTCAGATGTAACAATCAATGAACACATGAAAATGAGGTTGAAGAATAAAGTTGGAGCTTTTCTCTCCCTGCCGGTGAACACCAGCCTCTGGAGGTCTCCGTGTCTTTCTCTGGGACTTGGTTCTGCATGCTGATCAGTTTGCTCCAGGATGTTCACAGAGAAGAACGGAATCCCTGCACTGTGAAAGACAGTTTGTGTATTTTCTGTATGTAATGCCCACACGGTGCTCTTTTGGAAATATGCTTGTAATAAGGCATGCACGTGTTTGTGTGCATGGAGATGACATGCATATAACCAATATTGGATGAATAACATCATGCTACACAAACATGCTAGGAACTCATAACACTGATTACGTGAAGCTGGCGTGGTAGAGAGAAATAAACATGAAACTAGAGATGATGCAATTTTGGATTCTCAGGCTATTACAATGAAGTATATGGCATTTGGTCAAGTATTTAATCACTTCTGACATCTGTATGGAGATATTGATTAAGCAGCAGATTATAGAATCATCTTCTGTAAAACAGGAATCCATCACACATCCTCATCCATGCAGTTGCCAAAGTGCCTTGATTGTTATAAATCTTTCAAACGACAGCTGTTTCTCACTATTAAAACTTGTTATGGGTCAAAGCAATGAAACGACATCAGAAAATTACAGTTTTAAAGAATGTCATTCAATATTGGAACTATCTCAACTAGTTTCAACCAGAGTATCTTCCTCAATCATGTTTCACTATGCCCTTTGAAACATGTTACCTTGTAGACCTATAGACACAGATTCAATTTTTATGAAGAAAGGACTATTTTAATAGATATGTACTTAGTTTTCATCACTCACTAGCATTTTAATTCTTACAGCTGTAGATAGTCTCCGAGAAAACTAACCTACTATGCATGGCCACTCAGTTGGTAAATGATAATGAGAACTGTATTTATTCTAGATAACCTGATTTTCATAAAACTGATACATTAACCATTCTATCATGCAGCTATATCCTCATGAAAAACAGGTTAAAGATAGACAAATTTTTCATAATTGAATGAAAAATCCTAAATTTACAATAGAATGTAGAAATCATTTACTCAAGAACCTATATCTATATTTATTCTTTCTACCACATTTCCATATAATAATGGCTCCATTTCTGTTTGAATAAACCTAGTACCAGCACTGTTCTTGCGTCTACTAGGAGGAAAATTTCTCCCAGAAGCTTTAACTATTTGATTCTACATTTACCATTTATGGAAACATACAATAACTTTGGTGTTTCTTCCACTGACTAGAAAATTATTTCTTACAACAAAAATATAGAATTAGGTAAATACTGCTCTAAGTATTTATAAAATGCTGTCGTTAACTTCAAAATAAATTACGTATTATTTAGATGCACATGTTTGGACGCCTATGTAATCAATGTTCCAATATACTTCTGACACCAACGCATTGCAGATAACCACAGTGTATCATCTATTGTCATCTAACCTGGAGGTATAGATCTGGGTGGCCAGCAGGATAAGCATATGAAGATAAAAAAGGATCAATTGTATCAAGTGCTCTAACTTGTTGCTCTTTCAAGATCTCAAAGTGAGTTAAGTATACTTATCTTACAGACCTAAATTAGGGACACAAATGGAGACAATTATAAAATATAACCTTCTCCTGATTAAGAATCTAGTAACTTTTCACGTGAAAGAACAAAAGTGAAAAAACAAAACACACAACATCATATTTTAGGGACATATAGTCTTTGCAGGCATGGTTTCATTATAGGCTACACTTTTGGAGGCAGAAGAAATAACACACAAGTATCTCACAAATGCTAGATTGACTCTGTGTAATTTGTAATGTAGGTTGTTATTTTCTAGATCACAAATAAATGAAACACAGCCCCAAATTTTTGTTTTAAAAGTGAGACATTTCTTTAACCATAAACTAATACAGTAATCATATGTATTAGAAAAATACAGTCTAGAATTAAAGTGTACACACACACACACACACACACACACAGAGAGAGAGAGAGATTGAGAGAGAGAGACATCATGGTGCAATACTTGACATTAGACAATATTTTTTACCCTGAACAACTGAATTGTAAGAAGGTAGTACTATTTGATTCAATAAATTATCATTTTGTTAATAGTCTATAGCATCATTTAGAAATAGGTTCTACAACAATTGTAGTTGTATGCCATTGTTTTAAAAAGAATGCCAAGTAAAAAAAGTGGTCACATTTTCATGGCACATGGATTCTACCAAGGATTTCTTTTGGTTTGGTTTGGTTTTAGTTGTTGCATAGGGGTTTGTCGGTGTGCTGGATGGTTTTGTGTCGACTTGACACAGGTTAGAGTCATTTGGAGGGGGATCCATCAAGTAAGAAAAATCTCTCCCTAAAATCAGGTGGTAGGGTATTTTCTTAATTGGTGATTGATGGAAAGGACCTAGCTTATTGTGGGTGATGCTATCCCTGAGCTAATGGCACTGAGTTCTACAAGAAAGCAGGCTGAGCACTCTGTGAGGACCAGATCAATAAGCAGCACCCCCCCCCACACACACACACACACAGCCTCTGCATCAGCCCCTGCCTCCAGGTTCTTGACCTATTTGCTTTCCTGTCCTGACTTTCTTTGATGATGAACAGCCACGGGGAAGTGTAAGCGTTTTCTCTCTAAGCTGCTTTGGTCATGGTATTTCATCACAGCAATAGCAACCCTATTTAAGACAGTTGGGGAGCCTCTTTTAGACATGGTCTTGAATTCCCTATTTTAGCCAAGGTTAACCTTGACCTAAAGATCTTCCAGTATTTCCCTGGAGGGCAGTGACGAATGGCTTGTAACACCAGAGTTGGGTGGATTTTTCAAACTCTTCGCATGGAATTTTTCTTCACTGTTCTCAGTGAATCATTCTACTGGGGAATCAGTACATATTATTTCAGTAATCAAATAATTTTAATAAACCGATAAAATTTAAAGTATATATGCCTCCAAATAACTATAAAAGGATAATTTAATTGAACTTTTACAAAGGACAGGTGTTTTAAATAATGCTTTTAATTCTGAAGAAATTTTATAAAGAGGATTGGTTCAGAGTAAATTAATTTATGTCTATGTAGATCAACAGATCTACATCAAAACAATCAACATTTTTAGCTACAAAGCAGATGGTTAATAACTATAACAATAAAATGTATCAGTTTTTTTTCAGTGTGCTAGCCTCACTTTTAATTAACTTGCATTGACTATCTCACTTAGGCCCGATAGCATCTTGATGAACGTATTGTCATTTTCTCCAACTTCAATGAGGAAACTGGAAGTTCTCTGCTTTCTGCAGGGTCACATAACTACCTAATAGATTGCAAATGCGGAAGGAAGCCTGGGGCCAGGTTCACCTTCATTTCATTCGTATTTTCTGTCTTGAAACAACAGTGTTAACACGTAGCAGAATCTCATCATTTTTCAATGCATCATCCAAAAAGTAAAGAATAGTTAACTGTGCACCATGCTCAAGATGCACCGATCTACAACCAATCTTCCCCCAGTTCTCAGCTGAGAGATGATTTAATAAAGCAGGTCAGGATGCAAAGACATATCTTCTAGGTTTTACTGACAGGAAAGGGGGCTAGTTGGACCTCACGGCCCCTGGGAGAAGTCATGTGGACCACAGGCAGAAATTGCAAACTCTCATTTCCTGTTTCTTTTTTCTTTTTCTTTTTTTCTTTCTTTCTTTTTTTTTTTTTGGTTTTTCGAGACAGGGTTTCTCTATAGCTTTGGTGCCCGTCCCGGAACTAGCTCTTGTAGACCAGGCTGGCCTCGAACTCCCAGAGATCCGCCTGCTTCTGCCTCCCGAGTGCTGGGATTATAGGCGTGAGCCACCACCGCCCGGCCTCCTGTTTCTTTTTTTATAAAATGAAGATGATGATGGTGGCAACAGTAGTACTCATATTGGAATATTAATGTAAGAGCCTTGTGTGTGGCCCATGGAGATCTGTCTATCAGTGTATAAGAGAAAACCCTCTCTGGGTTAACAATAAGTTATCACAGTTAGGGCCACTTTACAAAACTCCTCAGTGCACGCCTGTATGAGTCTAGGAAACCTTTTTATTCATTCAGAAGGACATTATTTAGGCTGATCTACTTGTTTTGTAAAGGTTAAATCCAATTGCTGTTTAGGGGAATCTGTGTGGGTCTGTTCGTTCTCATTAGCCCATGTCAAGGCTTGCTAATTCCAGATTGTTTTGAGGCACCAGGGAAGCCAAGGAGATTCACGGAATGCAAATTTTCTTGTGCTAGATGCCCTTGAAAATCAGCACTTTTGCTTCCTGGTCCTCTGCCTAGCCTAAAAGCGCTTATAAAGAAACCACTAAAACACTTTCCAGGTAGCCTTTGCATGGTTGGTCAGGGAGCTCAACAACTCAACCCATTGCGGAGGATAGGCAGATGGGACTGAGAACTTTTTTTTTTTTTTTTTTTTTTAATATACAAATTTCTGTCATTTTGAGAGCTAGTCAAAACTGTTTTGGTTTAACCTTAAAGGATCCTGTTAATAACTACACAGATGATACCACAGCCTCCAAAGAAAACTTCCTTATGGATAGAAGGGTTTCTGCAGCAAATTACTAATCATTTTCTTAACTTCCAAATATAATACTAAGATTGCTAGTTCCAGAGTAACAGCCTCTCTTCCACACATATACCTGCTCTAACCCTGTTCATTATGTCACAAGAGTACACGAGACAAATTGACTTCTTAACACTATAAAGCAGAAGTGCATTTTTGCCTGTGACCATTTTGGTGGCAGAATTCAGGTTTGCTTATGGAACATGCTACAAAAATTAACGTATAGCAGGCAAAAAGGGAGTTTCCATAAATGTTGGAATCCATAAAGATATAAGGCGCATGCACACACTAGATGTACAGCTAGAAATTGAAGATGTTGAGTCATTTAGAATTCACAGCAGAGGCTGACTGGGTAAGGCACAGCACTTGGATTGACCATGGTTGTTTGAGTTTGCAGGCATACTTTCAAATTTGAAACAGTCACATGAGGGGTTAGGGAGATGGCTAAGTGGTTTGGACTAGTGGTTGTGCTTGCAGCGGACAGGGGCTTGATTCCCAGAACCCTCATGGTGGCTCACAACAGTCTGTTACTTGAGTTCCAGGGGATCCAATGCCCTCTTCTGGACTCTGTGAGCACTGCACACTAGTGGTGTACATACACACATGCAGGCAAAAGTTTAAAAAAGAAAAAGAAACAATTCTATTAAAGACACAAACCTGTACAAATTAGTGTACTGCATTAGTTGGGTCTGGGACCTGAGGCAGGAAGTTAAGGTAAGTGACTCTAAGTGGGTATGGATTTTGATTCTATTCCTTGGTCGTATTGTAGATTGGTTACTTATTCTTTGGGGGCTTCAGAAAAATCTCCAACAAAGCATGAACATAAAAAATTCTCCCCCTGTGTTTCAGTAGGAGAAGTTTACAACTGTGTTTTGTACAACTATGGCTTTGCAACTAGAGTTGTAAACTACTTAGCACAATGACCAGGAAATGATAGTTCACAAAATGTTGGTCTTTGGTGAAGCCAACAAATACCACATAAGATGTATTCCGTTGACTATGTATACTTGCTAGGTACTACAAGTATTTGCCCAAAAGAGAGTAAAAATGAAACAAAATCTCATTTTCAGACATAGTAGCATTATTTTCTCAGCCTGGTAGCCCGTGAAAGAGCTCAATTATGCACTGTTACCCTGCATTTGGGTTTGGTAGTGGTGGTAGGGAAATAAAAGAATAGTTGATGACCTTAGGAAGCAACCATTAATCTCATTCCTGCAAAGTATGTCCTCTGTAATGACCTTTACAACTTATAAAATTAAACAGAAACAAGGGGCACCCTTCCATTCCATAACTGAGGGGTACAGAGCACAGTATTGCACCAACAGTGTTTTAAACTTCTCTGTCAAGCATCTCTGATGGGTTCTAACTTTTCCTGTCATCCCATCCTGCTGTATTTTTTTTAAAATGCTGAATGCCCTAATAAAGAATGATGAGGTGATGAGGTTTGACTTGCTTACTCTGTTTGGAAGAATCAAAAGTTACAACTATGTAGTCTTGATTTACACATATTGTTTTTAAGATATTTTAAATATATTTTTTATATTTTATTGTTGGGTCTTTTACCTTTTGTAAAAGGCCTCTTTTCTCATTATTGTCTATTATCTTCCTCTTCTGCCACCAAATTCCTCTTCTTCTCGAGTCCTCCCCCACTCCTCTCTCTCTCTCTCTCTCTCTCTCTCTCTCTCTCTCTCTCTCTCTCTCTCTCTCTCTGTGTGTGTGTGTGTGTTACTGAATTTAATTAGGGTAGCATGCTGAAGCATGGGTGAGGGATTAGTTTGACTGGGAGCAAAACACATATGATTACATCACCTTGCTTTTTGCTAGAATGTGAAACTAGAATATAATTAAGCTAATATATTTTCTTACTTCAGATGTATTTTTATAGAAAACTTTATAATCTAGATAGACTAAATTATGCATTTATGGGTTTTTCAAACTTCAGAAGACAAAGAAACTGAATCCAGAGAGCTTGGACGATTCCCTAAGGCTGAAGATTGGATCTACTTTAGAGACTGTACTCATTTCTATTTCTTCCCTGATGGAACCTCATAGGATGCTTGATTTCCCAAGCAGGGAAGAGTGTTGTTGAGTTTCGGTACTGTAGGCAAATAGGACCTGCTACGGAAAGAGATTCCACAGAATCAGGATATATAGGGCAAGCCAAGGGAATAAATGATTTGTGAAAAATCTCCGGAGAACATGAATGTCAGATTTGGAGCAACATTTTTCTGGACTGGTGGTTATGGGAAAGCATGAGAGAGACACTGTCAGTTCCCTCAATACTTTTGGAGGCTTAAGTAATGATTGCATTGCTTTGCATCAGAAAGAGTTGAATAAATCTAGACATTTAAACACAAGTCAAAATTATATAATTATAGGTGAGCAATAAGAAAGACCAAGAAATGGAACAGCAGAAGCTAGCCTGTTTGAAAAGTGACTTGTCTTTAAACTGTACTCTGATGCCATAATTAAGGTAAAAACAAGTCTTTGGAAAATTCTGACAACATTAATTTGGTTCTAATATTTCTAGCATTGGAGCAAAAGATGAGGTGTCTGCAGCATTTTCATTTTCCAAATATGAGCTCCAGGGAACTGTTTATGACCATGGTCAGAGTGTTGAATTTAGCATCTCCCTTCACATGTCTTGTTCTAAGCCAGTATAATTATGTGGTTACGGTAATAACCCCAATTGAGTCTCCACGACAGGTCAAGCATAGTAAACAGATTACCCTCCTTAATATTCATGAAGCCCTTAGGATGAACCCCTCATTTTATGCATGAGGAAACTTAAGTTCAGTAATTTTAAGCAACTTGTCCAAAGGCACACACAATAATAGAAGAACTGGGACTCCAATCCAGATCGCTTATCCCCACTGCTTCCTTTCCACTGACTCTCAGCCCAGAAGTGAGTAAAATAATCATAGACCACAGAAGCAGCAGTCATGTTGCAAAGCATTGGAAAAGAAAAAAAAAAAGGAGGGTTGGAGAAAAGTTCGAAGAAACATCAGAATTGCCGTGGAGGTGGCAGACCAGCCCTCTCCTGGTATGTGGTTCCAATTGCATTGGTCCAATAGGTATCTGTTTTCTTTGGCCGGCAGTACCAGGCATGCAGATAGTAACTGTATTAGCTAACAGAAAACTAGATTTCTTTGGACATTATTTGGCCTTCTTCAAATGGGCATTAATAAGTGGCACCGGTGGCATGAGCTAGTTAGACCAGACTATTTGCGCATACTCATTTGAACAGAAATTCTGTTACATCAAAATGGTTTATACCACTCTATCTGATCTTACCTGCTCAGGTTTCTGTTTTCTATTCGGTGGGTGTCCTTGAAGTAGACAAGGAGTTTTGTCTGGCTTTGAATCAAATGAACATATTTAAGTAATTGAAGAGATAATAAAGAACAGGTGGCTAAAATATTGGAGATGATATTTAATACCTAGTAAGGTAATGATTTCTGCAACTTTTGTAAACTCGGATGCCTCTCCTAGAAAGCATTTAAAATTCCAAGTGTGTTCCCTGTTACATGATATGTATGTATTTGAAATTCTTAGCTATAAACTTGCATGGACATTAATGCCTTAATCTGTGCTTCTTGCATAGAGGATTGATTTAGCCACAATGCTTTCTTACGTTGCACGTACTGGTAGATGTTATAATCTTGTATTATATATACTAGATTAATATATATTACATATATAATGAGATAGGTTTTGTAAGTGACTCAGCATGATGGCTGGCATCTAGTAGACGCTCAAGAAATATTTCTGTCCTAGACACAGACCCCTTTATACTGTATAACCTCTCTTTGGCTTCTAAACCATGCTAACTTGTCTTCTTTGTTGATGTGGCACCAAATAGGAGATGGTTCTGAAGGTACATTTTCAGTAATCAAGGCTTACACATGGACATGTCTATTGTAATTGCATTCATTATGCAGAAAATATGAGGCATCTTTTTATTTGCTCTTTGGGAAGCTGACTGTGACTCCCAGGGGTCATAAAGATTACCAAGAGAAACATCACCCTGATTTGTTTCCTTTATATCTTAAAATGCTCATAAATCTAAGCTCCGCAGGAGTCCGTCCTATTAAGCGAGTCCTTGAATGTAGAATATCGGCAGATAACATTTTGAGGTGTTTTGTTTGAGTAGACATAACAACCTGTTCTAGGAGTGAGAAGCGCATATTGCAAGAAATTGACAGAAAATGATTTTTCGTTCTGTTTTTATAAATGTCTGGTTTTGTTTCAGGTGTTTTGTCTGGTCTGAGCTCTTACCTAGTGATGCTTGCTTTATTTTTTTCTCTATGTTGTTTTCCAACTGTGATGCCAGGTAAGATGAATGCCACAGTCAAAGTGGCCTCACACTGCTAAAACCGACATCAAGCGCTTCTGGTGGTCACCGGGAAACAGTATGGCTTTGTTTTGTGTTTAATGTCTAAAATGTGGTGTCTGCTGAGGTACCTGCCATTTGATGCAGCCTTATAATCTTCCTCTTTATTACCTGTCTGGCAACATCATCACACTGACTTCTTGGTTTAAATCTTGTTCACTACCGTAATATAAAAAGACAAGAGAATGTCCCTGAAGATATAAACGTAGTCTCGTACTGTAGATGGATTTTTTTCAATGTGCTTTTTCTTGAACAGAAAAGGAGACTATTTCTTCGCCTCTTAAGGAATATGTGTTTTAATTGTCCAGATGTGCAAGATGTCTACAGACATCTTTTGCTGGAAAAGGCAAACAATAAAACAATAAAACGAACATTTTCCTTGATTTACGTATTTTGTTCATTCAGATAGCATCTATTGGGGTCCTGCTATAAGCCACAAAGACCTATGTACTGTCAATACCCAAAAGGAGTGGAAAGTTTTATCTGAGAAACAAATAGAAAAGGTAAACTCACGGCAACACAATTATCTTACAACCTGTTAAGTGCTTTGCTAGGAGTGTAAATGATGTCGTGGAATAAAAAGCATTCTAGTCTGGGAATCTAACACATGGGAGTGTTAGTTGGCTTCCCAGAATGGGGAGGGAAACACGAATAGCCTCAGTAAGTGAGTGTCAAGAAGCAGAAAATGGGAGAAATAGTGAGAGAGAATGTGGAATTGAGTATGGTTACAGCAAAGAGATCTTGGTCCAAGTCAGAGCTGTCACTTGAGTGAGAATGGGTAAATTGTCTGTGAATTGCAAAAGGCAATTGCTGCATCCCCTCACGTAAGGGCTTGAAACCATGTTTCTATTCAGTTCAAAAGGCCTCCTGGGCTGTGTGCGTGCATGCGTGAGTGTATGTGTATATGTGTGTGTGTGTGTGTGTGTGTGTGTGTGTATGGAGGTAGCAGGTGAGGAGAAAGAGGTCAGTACAAAAGGGATAAAGGCAAAGCAGAAGACAGGGAGATGTCATGGCTACAGGAAATGGGGGTGGTTTGGGGTTGGTCTCTGTACTGGTGTGGTGGCTGTTCCTTTCATTTCTGAGTTAAAGGCTAAGGACAAAAGCAGCAAGGTTTGGCAAGGTTCAAAGGAAATTCCCACCTGAGCTTCTCTTTCCTTGTCCTTTGTGTGTGTGTGTGTGTTTCCCCTATCAAAATGGATCCTGTTTGAGACAAGTTCAGAGGGTTTTTAAAAGGAGAAAAAGAAAACAATGGGGCGAGAGTGTGTGTAAGAGAGGATCCACATGGGCGAGACAAGGAAAGTCCTATGTTTATGATAAAATGAACCCTCCTCTAGTACCTTACCCCAGAGAACCACTCTGCTTTTAGAGTGGTTCTCTTTATTCTCAGTGCTCCTGTTTCCCTATACCGGTGTGTTAAATGTAGGGCAGGGTTTGGTTCAGATTCTCTAATTCTCCTTTTCCCACTTTCCTTAGTGCTTACAGTTTCCATGCTTAGGTATACATCTTGCCCATTAAATACAGCGTTTGTCCCTGAGGATATGACACAATGCTTACATTTCCAACTGTGTCCACATCATCTCCACATTTCTCCTTGATCTGTGGCCTCTGCTTGTGCTCCAGGGACTCTGTGGAGGAGCACTCACTAGTCCCTGTGCCCTTGGACAGCCTTCTTTTTCTTTCGATGGTGCTAGAGATGACTCCTTGAACCGTTGCCTTCTTGTATTTATCATTTGGATCCCCAGTCCAAATTGCACTTCTTTTCAACAAGACATTTTCAGATATTTAAACTGCTAGCATATTTCCTAGCGTCTTTAAGAGGGAAATGAAAATCAATGTGGAAGATTCGCTGCTTTGTATAAGATATTTGGTATCATTTATCTGCATTTGCTTCCTTACAAGGAAAAGAAAATCCAGCAAATACACACACGAACCAACAAAACAACAGTAAAAGAAGTAATTTTCCTATGGGAAATGGGAAAGGCAGCAGAAAAGTTATAATTTTATATTAAATGCACTTAAATCTGGCTGATCTTTTCATGAAGATAATATGAATTTATCATTTAAAAAGTCAGATAATGTCAAAATAACAGTAATAATAAAGTAGCAACAATGCATAATAATAGCTTCCACATCCCCTTTGCCAAAGAGTAAATGAAGTGTGAGCATCTTTCCCACAAAGGTTCACAGTGATGCAAGATTGGTCAACATTGCAGCACTGTTGGGATATGACAGAATTTCTGGTAGATGAGGACCACTGACAGCTACTCTGGGCGCTGACAGTGATGTTCATTCTAAGGGTCTGTAGGAAACCAGCTTCTTATTCTTTGTTCTAAGGTGTAGACTGCTGCACACATGTGTGTACTCCTGCCCCGACATGCTGTCACCTGCTTCCCTCAGCAGAGGCCAAGGCAAACCGAGATCCCTGCCCGCAGTCATTGAACTTCCAGGCTGCTCAGTGAAAGAAACCTCTTTTCTCCATTATAATAATTGTCTGATATTTTGTTATAGCGATAAGCTGTCACTCTCCTCTCTCTCCCCTGCAGTTGTTTATTTTGATAACGTTCTTTAAATTGCGTGAACAAAATCATCATTATCATCAATTTATAAAACTGAAAGTGAAATTCAGCTACCTCAATTATACAACCACACAAAAAGGAATGGTTATTATAACTTTAGTTAAATCTAATCATTTTCACTGTACCACGTTGATGTGGGAATGATTTCTTACTAATAAAGAAACTGCCTTGGCCCATTTTATTGGATAGAAAATTAGGTAGGCGGAGTATACAGAAGAGAATTCNTAATAAAGAAACTGCCTTGGCCCATTTTATTGGATAGAAAATTAGGTAGGCGGAGTATACAGAAGAGAATTCTGGGAGAAAGAAGATTAGAGGAAGAGTCGCCATGATTCTCCCGCTCCAGACAGACGCAGGTTAAGATCCTCTCTGGTAAGCCAACTCATGGGCTACACAGAATATTAGAAATGGGTTAGAACAATATGTAAGAGCTAGCCAATAAGAAACTGGACCTAGCCAGGCCAGGCAGTGTTTGAAAGAATACGGTTTCCGTGTAATTATTTCGGGCATAAGCTAGCCATGCGGGCGGCGGGGTGCTGGGGACGCAGCCCCACCGTCCCTATTTCAACACCACGTCTCTAGGAATATTTCGAGCTAACCAGTGTGATGCTCCATAAATATATTTCCATTTTTTTGTCTTCCATAGCACCAATAACTGCCTTGATTCATAGCCTGCATGAGATCCGGGACTCTACCAAACTCCTAGCCTGAATTCTCCCACAGAACTAAAAATTTCATCTTAGTCTGTAGGCATGCACAGCTCAAGGTCTGTGGTCTGCTGCTGTTGTGTTTATGTGTGCTACTCGCCTCCCAGAGCATCTACCTCAGTCAGTACTTTGCATGGGTTGTTCTGGAAAACACACTGGTAGCGGGGAATATATTTCTCTTGCAAGCAGGGATGTTCTGTGTTTCTATGTATATTGGGATATTGGAAGACATTTCCTGGGCAGTATTTCCTCGTCTCCCTTGGTGGAACGTGTCATGTCTTCAGAGCATTGAATTGTCACCTCCATAATTGATGCTGAGGAATCACAGTGTGTCTGGCACATCCTTTCTCTTTCTTCTATCTCCGGCTGCATAGAGGACATTCTCTGTCTATTTTGTTCTGAAGTTTTATGATGACACATTGTCCTCATTTATTGGTGGAGAACACTGGCCCTTGAAGCCTGGAAATTCTATCTAGACTCTGGAAGTAAGTTTGTAGTTATTACTAGTTATCATTGCCCTCTACTCACCTGCTAAACTGGTCTGACTGCAGTGCTGGGGATTCAGGATCATTGTCTTTGCTGAAGATTTCCCTGTTCTTTCTTAATCATTGTCTCATTCTTCTCTACCTCTGGGTGGTCTGCCTACATACACTTCCAAGATACACCATTTTCTTATTATTTACATATTTTATATTTTAATTTTGAGAGCTTTAAACTTTTTCTTTGTTTTCTTTATAGTATCTTATTTTATTTTGGAGAATAGGATGCCTCCTAATTTGAGGGCATTACATTTTTTCTAACTCTTTCTTCCCAGGTTGCCTTTTTCTCTTTGTATTGTTTTCCCTCTTTCGTGGAAATAGTTCCCTCTTTGTGATTTAGAAGACCCAAAAAGCTACTGGTACATGAGTGGGATCTACCAATTAATAAACCCACTACAGCTCACAGACAAAACAAATCAAAGCAAACCAAGCACACTGAGATGTAATTTACTGGAAGAAATGAATGTATCTGTGTCTGAGCATCTCTCTCTGTGTGTACATGTTTCTCTGTCTCTGTGTGTTTTTGTGTCTGTGTCTGTTTCTCTGTCTCTCTCTCTGTGTGTGTGTGTGTGTGTGTGTGTCTGTGTCTGCATTTATTTTTCTTCCGGGTTCAAAGTCTCAAGAAGAGTCTTCCATTTTCCTAATTCAGATACTTAAGACTAGCTGTCACAGTTCTGAAAGCCAAGTTGAAGAGGTATGTTAAGACCTAATTTTTCAATAACAATACTAGACTCATTCATTCATAGTTTATGGGGAGTCAAAGAAGCCCTGAGTCAAAGTGTAAAAATCAGATGATGTCCTGACTGAATGAGTATTATTACAAGGGACTAATTCCTCAGACTCACAGACATTCTCAAAGCTTTCTTCAGTTCAGGTCAGGTAACTGGTGAATCTGTGACTGTGCAGAAAGCAGCAGTCTTTCTGTTCAGCTGCACACAACTTGAAACTGATCCAATACAGAGATCTTCCACAAAGACTGTTTAAACCATCCCTCTCGTGTCATGCATTATAATTTGCTGAAGTTCTAGGTTTCTCTGCATCTGGTGTCGCTCCATCAGGGCCAACACGGCTCATCTGATCCCAGCTTTTCTATACATGTGCCCATATGCATGTCTGTCATTTTTTTCTGTCAAATCAGGTTACCAGGATCAAGACATGCTGAATGCAATACTAGTCTTTTATCTCACAAGTCTCAGAGAAATTGGCAAAGGGCTTTGAATCGGATTTGCTGTGTGAGAATGAAGATGTGGGGGTCTATTTGCTCCATTTATAGACTTTCAGCTTCTATTATCAGTGGTCAGCTACTTTTACAAACCTTGCCTTCAATATGTCTGATCCCCAAGCTATTTAAAGGTTCAGCAATTCAAATACTTACTGTTTTTAGACATGTTTCTGCTGCAACTATCTACTCTGTGGGGATAAGTGACCCTTCTGTATCCATTTTCCATTTTTAAGTTATCGTGTGATGTTAGGTCTAATTTCACCCAGTTCCTGTACTCTGGGTGTATATGGCTACTCAATTCCTAATTCTAATTTTATTTAAGTTTTAGAGGAAGTGGAGACAGAGGCTGTGTTAACTGTAAGTGAATTCATCGCCCCGTCTTTTATTCTTGTAGCCCTTAGGTAGCTCCTCCAACAATAACATGGTCCTAAGACCATCACCATTCTTAGTTCTGTTACAAAATCCACATAACTACATAACTGAGAGATGATTTTACCTTCACATATATGTAGCGTTCCCACAATCCGCTTTTCTCTCCTTTTCTCACAGATAAACCAGAGATATATGACAAGATAAAGTCAGAGAGGATGGAGAGAAAAAAGGAAAGGTTTAGGCAAAGAGACAAGGTTCAACTATATAATCTGTTCTAAAACATAGAGAGAAGACAAGTGGCAACAACTAAGGATTAAGAAACATTTAGGTTTGGATGAAGATTCAAAACATTTCCAGTGTGAAAAATTTGAAAGGTTATAAAAGAGATTTATGAAGAACTTGCTTGGAGTTATCAATTCGACCATCTTTTTTAATGATTTTTGAAGTCTTCAATTCAATATTAAAGTTCTCTTTAATTCGTAGTCATATATAATTGGTGCTTCCTTGAATGACATTCTGTATATTTTGTAGAACAAAAGAGGTTATTTATAGTCTTCTAAATTGATGATGTTCAAATCTAAACACAATCCTGTCAGTGTGAAAATTTTAAACATTTTATCATGGGAAGAAGAGCCACATCCTCTTTTAAAAATGCAGGAAAGACCCAAGGAAATTAGATTTAGATTTTGTGGGTCTAGATTTTGTTATGTGAAGACAAAAACAGATTCAAATTAAGATAGTTGAGGTAAATTTTATGTCTAAAAATCAATGATTTAAAATAAAAGAAAATTAGTTTCCCTATTTTTAAACATTTTTTCTGCATTTTAAAAAAATGTCCATTCATTTGGTGTTCATCCTTTGAGCCATATGGTTATCTCCCAAACATATATGCTTTCAATGGGCATTTTCTTTTTTCAGCAGATGCCCAATAGTTTAGATGCCATGTAATTGATGTTATATGTCAAATCATCGTTTTGTTTGGCAAGCCAACTGCAGTATCACTGAGCTACACAGCAGCCCCAAATCAACATTTTGATGTAGTTCATTTGGACTCCCTCTTCCTCACATAAATCCTAAAATATAGATGTGTAAAACAAAAAGGCAAATCTAGTTTTCTTTGGCTGCTTTTTGATCACCTTCAGAGATCCCTGCCCCACCCCTGCTGCCGCTGATCCTCTACAGTGAATTAATAAAATAGAGTAGGCTAAGGACAGAGATATTCTGTGTTCTTGACCAGGTTTAGGGCCATAATGAAACTATCCAACATTTATTCACATGTGGTAAAAATAGAGAAAAATGACAGCCATCAACTCTACCATCAAATAAGTCAAAGTCAGAAAAGAGAAAAACAATGGCCCAAGAGATGCTTCTGAATGGAGACAATTTCAGGCAAGCAGTTGGCATGGAGTCTGGAGTTTGAGAAGATTTTCATCCCCTAATGCCTTCTCTTGTTTACTCTCTGGTCTGGATACCAGAAGTTGTAAGTTGGTTGTTATGCTATATGATAGCTGTCCTATTTATCCATTGTCTGTCCTATAATTAAGAAACTCATAATTAGCTTCTGGGGGCCTAGGTTTTGCCTCTTGAAGACAAATACAGACTTAAATCAAGAGAGTATAGGTAAATTTTATGCGCAAAAATCAATGGTTTCCTTTGAGAAGAGCGTGACACTTTATGTGTCTAAGAGAGCCAATAACAATATCTGTGTAATATATATATATATATATATATGTATATATATACATATATATACAAATATTTGAGAGACTTTATACACTTAGACAATACCTCAGGCAGCCTAAACATTTGGGACTCTTCAAATGTTCAAGCGTCCTGGTGGTGATTCGGAAACTCTCTAGAATCTCGCCCCTTTCCATTTCTCTCCAATACATTGCACTTTGAAGGATCAGAGTCAATCATTTCAACCCAATGGTGTTTAAATTATCATTAGAGAAGTGATGTCTGAGAACATTTAGTTTACCCTAAGAAATTACTATCATCTTCATAGTTAGTAAAAACAAATATTTTTGCATAGTTCCAGAGGCTAGGAATTCCAAGATTATGGGGTAGGCTGTCATGGTGTATGGTAAGGGCATGCTGAATCCTAAACAAGGTCTGCTGTGCCAACACATGGTATGGAACCTATTTCTGCCTTGTCTTCCCAAAGTGTTCCTATTTCTACTATCTTACCTTAAAGAGCTGGACTTGGAGAGCTGGACATATGAAGTGGGTGTATACACCATCAGATGAAATAACTTTCAGTGTACAGCTATGCTACACGTCCATGCGATGTGATTAGATAAATATATTTTTTAATTTCCCAAGTACCCAGTACTATCTTCTTTCATTTAAATTATTCAACCTGCTGCACACCACGTCCCCCATCTGTGCTCTATGTGCTATAATTCAGTTAGCAAGCTTCGGGCAAGGGGCTGGAGATTGAGGAAACACACGCAGAGACAGACCAACACAAGGACCTCCAATCACTGGTACAAAAGCCATTCTTTAATAGCACCATGGAGGCTTAAATACCCTGTAGTCAATGGCCAACAGGTGAAAATCCCATCTTCTGATCCTCTAGGCAAAGCACAGGTTTAGTAACTCCAATTAGATAGTTCTAGCAGGGAAGAGCAGCTGAAGGCCAGGACTCAATTATTCCCAACAACAACCCTTAATGCTTTCAATTATAAGAGGATATAGTATTATTTTTTCCATTATCTAAAAGGGGTAGTCTGTCTCCACAGAAAATCCAGTCTTGACGCATTTCTACGCTCCTGAGCAGTGTCTGTGGATATGGAATGTATCTGGCAGCTCTTGAAGCTGGCCAATTTTTCCCAAGCCAATGGTGGAGATTCACTTGCTTCACTAAGGCAGACTGAACAAAAGGGAAAGTTTTCACTTAAATTCTTGGTTATGTTCATACTTTGAGGCCCTTTAGTAAAGGGCTTCTGGTCCAAGGGCTTTTGGTGTCTTTGAGCTAGTTTGACACATCTCTTCAGTCTCAACCAAGGGAGTATTGCTTTCCTAGCCTATGCTGGTATACATGAAAACAAGATGTACACAGATGCCTATATAACTCACAAAGATGAATAGGTACTTATTTTTATTCCTTAATATTTCCTTTCTTCTTATGTCCTCAGACTTATTATTCCTTCATGCTTTCTTAGCTAGAGAAGAATGATTCTCTAGCATTCCTCTGTATTCTACCAATCTGCAGTCTCCTTGCTTCTTGTTAGTTCTCACAGGATCAAGAAAGAGGGATGTCACCACACACAGGCCCAGCCATGCTGATTTCAGAGCCTGAAAACCTGGCAGCAAGTTTCTTTCCTTCTGTTTTTCCTACACCTTGCTGTTACCTTTTCTTTCTTTAGCAAAAACAAAACTTTTATTTATTTCGTCCACTCTAGTCACAGTTACCAAAGTTTTCTGTCAAGAAAGCAAAGCACACGCAGCACCCATAATAAGATATCACAAATGGATGGACAGTCCCGAGTTATGTCTATTTTCACATGGAAGAAATATATTATCACATAAGGAATGCATCTCTGGAGGTGAAAGAAGATAAAATGGGGCCAGGAGAGAAGTTTCCTTTAGACAGTGAAGTTGCTGCTTGCCTGCAGTAAGTGTGAATGGCAAATGTAATACAGCAACGTGATGAGTAGTGACTGTCAATCGTGCGTTTTTATGACCTAGTGAAATGACTTGTAAATATATTCTCTCTCTTAATTTATGCTAACCTCTTATTCTTTTCATTTCTCAACTGAGCAAATCAGGGATTACAGGTGTTAAACTGTTCAAAGACCGATAAATAATACATCGGCAATTAGACTTCAAATGCAAGCACACTGTCTGGGATCCCAACTCTCTACTGCCTTGCAGTACTGCAATTAGATGTATTGATGACCGAGGTGATTGAGATGATTTTTTTATCAAATTAAATTGAATTAATAGATTGATATGGGAGTTCCTTCTTAATTCTGACAGTTCTTAGCGAATACACCTCTGACGTTAGGATTTCTACTAAATACTACGAGATGTTATGTGTGAAAGAGTAAGGGAATCAAAGTAGTAATGAGATCTATAAATGCTTTAATGTTTAGTTAAATAAAGTAATAGCAAAATTCCTTTATTAAAATAGCACTATATCTCTCCATTTAAAATTAGCCTATAACTACTCTAGTATTAGTCTCGACTCACCCTTGCTTAATAGACAGTTTTTAGAGTCTGACTCCCATAGAGATTGTGCAATCTACTGGTACCATACTTACATATAAATAAATAAATATTTACGATACATATTAGAATTGGTACATATTAGAATTTTATGGAAATATAGTTTGTATTGTCAATTAGTAATTTATCCTGATATACAAGAACAAATACACAATAGCCAAAAATAAGCCATAGATGTATATTAAATATGTATAAAATACTTCATTAATTTAAATAAAATAGTTATTATTATACAAAGGAGTTAAAATTATTTGAGAGTAGACATATGAACACAGATAAACAATGCTGAAGACATTATACTTACCTGTCAGCTGTAACAAAATCAAGGATCCATTATAGTAGATAAGGATTCTTATTGAGTTATCAGGCAATGTTAGAAAAGGGAGGACTAATAAAGTTTGGATTGAAGGAATTACAGTTATGTAGTCTTGTATGCACTGTGCATTCAATGAATATCATTAATAAATACATATAAAAGATGGACAAATAAATACAACCAAGCAAGTGGAAATATTGAATATTTCTATCGAAACAATATTGCCAAATTTTTATTCAGCTAATATATTCAATTATAGTGCTATGCTTTGTTAAAATTTATGTTGTAATTTCTATACAGTGTGGGGAAAATAAAAACATAGTATCCTCTGTTATCCATGAAGAGATGAAGGTATTTGGCTTTGCTACTTTTATACTTTGTTTCATATTGACATGTGCTCAGACATTATGGAAAGTACCAACCTTGAATGCTGCATTTTGCTTCTTTGACTTCATCTAGAAAATGAAAAAGGAAAGAAAAATATTAAAGTTAGAGACAATTGAAGCCACAGACATACTAAAATAAAGGCCATCTTTAAAATAATTTAGTAAAGTTTCTCCATTTTACTTAGCATAAAAACAAACATTTAGTTGTGGAGAAAAAAACCACTGGTAAAACTTTCTACTCTAATGATGGGCCTTTACTATTTTGGTAGTTTGCTTCTGTATAATGTCTTAGTGGCATAGCAATTATGGGAATGGTTAACAAAAATGACAAAACAAAACTTTATAAAAATGAAAATTATACAGACAATGCTTAGTCAATTCATGTAAGTATGTCATCATGATACATTTTTCCATAAGTCAGGGAAATATTATTTTTGAAGGACATTGCAATAAACTCTGTTGAATGCTGATCAGAACCACAGACTTCCCATCTTCCTCTTCACTCCGCTAGTAGTATGGTCTCCCCTATGGACCAAGTGATTATTGTGTTGTTTGTAATAACTGTTCTACATTCCTTATGGAAATTATAATTATGATGCTGAATATTCAAACTGCAAGCCATGTATCTCAGGGAAATTGTAATTAAGACAATGCAGCATTTCCCGAACTAATGTTTTCAAGTTGTTGTTCTCTTTGAGCAACAGGAAGTGAGGGGAAAACACTGAAATCAAACACCCTTTTGGGATCTCAGATGTGTCGTTAGGCCAAGAAGAGATGCTGTTATTTGTAACATGTCACTACCAGGTTCACATGTGTCTCACACACAGCACACATGCATTTCATAGGGAAATATCTAAATTACATAGGTTTCTTTCTTTTTTTTTTTTGTTTTTATTTTTTGTTTTTGTTTTTCAAGACAGGGTTTCTCTGTAGCTTTGGTGCCTGTCCTGGAACTAGCTCTTGTAGACCAGGCTGGCCTCGAACTCCCAGAGTTCCGTCTGCCTCTGCCTCCCGAGTGCTGGGATTAAAGGCGTGTGCCACCACCGCCCGGCTCATAGGTTTCTTATTTAACTCACACAACCATCTTATGACGTAAGTAGAATTCTGACTTTATAAATAAAAGACTTGAGCCTTGTTTTCAACACCATGATCTGAAGGCTTATAGAGTGTCTGACACATTAATACACATAACATCACCTTACTACTGTCCAAAATTAGTTTTTATATATGTGTAATAACTTATTTTGCATACAAATAAATTTGTGAAATAGATGTCAATACTTAGGCTTATCTTAATAGATATAGAAGTGAATTTCATTCTCATATTAAGAATATTAGTGCAGGAAATGCTTATAGAATGCACACACATTTTGGCAAAAAGAAATAAATTTTTAAATTATTCACATTAGAAGCAGAGACAATTAAATATTCAGATTATAACTCTTCAATGAAGCTACCCATCATAAGGTTCAAGGCCAGTTAACATGAGCCTCACTCAGCGGGACAGGCAGCATGTGGTTGGACAGCAAGAAGAATGCAAACCAAAGCCTTTTTATTAATCAGCACAGATCACACCTTCTATGCACAAATCCTTTACAGACAGTTTAAATCTCACAACTGCAATACAAGTGATATTTGTTTTAATTCAATAAATTAAGTCCACCAACTTCATTTGCTTAAATTTGCCAAGTTATCATGTGTTCTTTTATAGCTTGGCACATTGAGTAGATTTAGTTAAAAAATAAAAACCAAACAACAACAACAACAACAACCTAGAGTAAAATTAAAAGGGAACTAAGAAACAAAAGGAGCACAAAATAAGAAATAAAATAAAGAAGACTGGAATAGATAAATTAGTGTGTTTTCAGAATTCACTCTTGTTACTGTCTTACATCATGCACAATCTTAGAACGTCCAAGATCTACTCATCTTTCAGCTTTATTATATTTCAACTATCTTTTCAAGAAGTCCCATCTGTTTCCCACGTCATTTATTTTTATCCTTTTAAGACATCTCCTCCATCCTCAGTAGCTCTCATCTGTTCCACGAGGACCATTTGATGATTTGCCCCCATTTCTCACACGTGAGAAAGTAGATGAGCGATCCAATTTAACAGTCACAGGAAGCAGTATTGATCCTCAATTTTAGCAAGATCCTTCAGAACAACCAACCGATCATTTGTCTGATTAGTATTTCAATTACTTTCAACTGAGAAAGAAAAATAACTACATTTGTCTAGACCCCAAACTAATTCCCTAAGACGGTTGGTGAGCCTGTTTTAGACAAGGTCTTGAACTCCCTGTTTTAGCCAAGGCTGGCCTTGAACTACCAATCTCCCAGTATTGTCCTCTGGGGAGAGGTGATGGCTGGTATGTGTCACTATGCCTGGCTGGCATTCAGCATTGTTTAGAACTATAGTTCTCATGTTTATGACATCAATACACAAAGGCACATATTGGCACTGAAGGCGAACGAAATTTTTGAGGTGAACTGAGGTACAGCAGAGGCTAGATAATCATTTTATATACTCATCTCAGTACATATGGCATGAACCAGGAGATGCTACCCCGATTAAGTAACAGGACAGTCTTCTAAAGATATGATTGAGGTTGAAAGTATAACTACATGTTGAAGCACTTGCCTATATGTGAATGACCCTAGGTTCAATCCCTACTCCTCTCAAACAATGGTACTGCTGAAGTGTCTCACAATTGTGAGATACTACCATAAGGATGTATTTAAATACTTAACATCAATGACTCTTAGCCCTCTACATCTTCAAAGGATAGGCTGTGTGGATCTGGGAACATAGGCAAGGGAATCTGGGTGGTCAACATACCATTATTCCTGTTGACTAAGCAAGGAAATTGTTTTCCATTCCTACAAACTGGGCTCTGTGCCTGGAACTACCCTTGTTTGCAAAGGGGAATTGCTTCCATGTGGTGACAGAATAGGAGGTTCATTAATCATAAGTTATTGTAGATTTCAAAGAACAAAAGTAACTCTTTGGATACCCATGGCAAACCACTGGGAATAGAGGCAGAAGCTGCTAAACCATCAAGGGCAAAAAATTGGGTTGTAGCCATAGAGAGGACAGGAGATGCCTGGCATTGAGGTAAGCCACCTGTGTTTCTTAAACTTTCCCAGCTTATTTTTAATAAGTTATAGTAAAATACAGTAGCCAGTGTATGTAATGGTGAGAAGGGTTTCAGACTTTTGGCTGTTGTCACTTCACAAGGTGTACCACCACAGTCAGTGGAGATGCTGGCTGAACACAGTGAATTCTAGCATGGACGGTAGAGGAAAGATGCTAAGACAATGATAGGAATCAGCTGCAGTCTTGTGATAATCCCAGAGATCGAGACTGCTTCCCAGTGATCTTCCTCATGAGTAGGCGCAAGATGGGATCCCAGCTCTAAGAAGAGAAGTAAACACACCCCACTTCCCTAATGCCTACCTATCTCCAAGAGATGACTACTTGCAAAGGAAAAATTAGTTTTATCCTTGTGAGTTTCACCATAGAGCAGTAGATGTCCATCACAAAATGAACTCAATGGTATCTTTGAAGGCTCTTTGTCTCATAATGTTTACCAGGGCATTTTTTTTGTTGTTGTTGTTGCTACTGCTGTTGTTGTTTGATCCTTACAGGTCATTTGCATATATAGTATTGCTTCCAGTTTTGTGGTTTTTCTGGGAATCCTGGATGTGCTGATGTGTAGCTCTTTTTGCTTCTGTATATGTTTCTTGTGCTTTTTCCTGGCTCCTTCTCTTCTCTTCTCTTTCTTTTGTCTTATTCAGATTTGTTTTTGTTTTATCTTATTCTATTATTATTCAGGAGATTCCTCTTTGTATTCTAAGGGGAGACAAGGGTGTGGCTGCCCATAGAGGTGTGGTCAGGAGGACCTCAGGGGATCTTGGGAAGAAGAGATGTCACCAGAATATATTGCATATAAAAAATCTATTCTCAATATGATAAAAAGTAAGAATTCAAAAGAGAAAAGAAAATATCTACTCTCAATGTGAGAAAAATAAGAATTCAAAAAAGATAAGAAAAAGATACTCTTACTCATTATGGTGGCCTCAGGAAAGATGGGCTTCAGGAAAGGTGGCTTTCTAGGATTTGGTTTAAGTTATTGTCACATACTACCAACAGATACAAAGCTGTAGATGCTGCAGGCTGTCGTTGTGTTTTCTCTTGAGACCAGTACTCATGCCCTCAGCTGCCCCAGGGAGTGACTGATGGATGTTCAATTTTAACTTCTTCTCCCAGACTGTTTTTCCCTCTGCCAGAGGGAGTGAATGGTGACTGAGATTTTTCTCCTCCTAAAGACAGCTCCTATGGAACTACTCCTCCTTTGTTTGATTTGAGACACCTACATAGGTACCTCATAGTGCATAGATCCTGTGTGCATAGTACAATAAACTGCCTGCAATATTATTTCTACTTCAGAGATTGTTAGGGAAATTTACCTAAATCAAGATTACAGAATTCGGGAGACATAGATCTAAGAGTGGAACATGGCTGTGTGTGGCTCCAAAGACCATATCCTTCCCATTATAGCTCCCCATATCCATTTTAGAAAAGCTTAAACTAGTTTGCAATGCATTTTATCTATGCAGTAGGTATAAAAAATGATGATATACTTAAGACTGTAAATAAAGAGGCATTATTCAAAGCTATGTAATACTGGCAAGTATGTTGTTAGAAGATCAACCTAATTTATATATGACTATTAAATAAGAGACATTTACTGAGATAAATTAGTAATTATATAACTATACTGATTTATAATAGCTTATTAAAACATAATGTATACATGAATTTGCACATGTAAGTATGCATGTATTACTATATATCTTACAAAATGTATCTTAATACTAATGGAAGATTCTTATGACCAAAATTCCTAATTATGCAAGCCTGTTTTAAAAAGCCATATGATGACTTTTAGCAGCTTAATTTTTCTGGTGCAAAAAGATTCAAGATTTCTCTGTTCCAGAAACTTGACAGATTAGTTATGGGACAAGGTCTTACATTTTATGCTATAAATGCAAGGGTTTTATCAGGCATGAAATTTAGTCAGAACAGTTTATAGCTCGGTAAAACATTACTCGAGGCAGCTTTTACAATCAGAACAAAAGGGTTACCTAATTCTAATGCATTTCTTTCAGAAAGTGTGGTTAGGATTTTCTAAGCACTGACCAATGCTTCACTCAGTTCTTCAGTTCTATTCCTTTATTTTATCCATCAACTCTAATTCCAGATAAATATTATCATGATTTTTCTATTGAAGTGTGTGTGGCATCAAAGGCTCATTCATATGAATCCAGTACTACCATGGACTTGGGAGAGCTTAAACATAAAAATACATGTGAAACATCATATTAAATTCCTCTAAGAAAAACGACATAAGGAAATCCCAAGAGATGTATTAGAAGTGGATGTGTGCAGTGGGCATTAATTGTACACAAGGAAGGGCTTTCTATTTTGGGGGTATTACTGTCTCAAGCTAATGGATAAAAAATAATGTTTATATTATTTTAATGGGAAATATTTTGAGGGTTTCTCAAATACAAGAGGCACTTGAAAGGTTGCAATTGTGGTTACTGGCATGGCGTCCCCATGAAAGCTGCATGCCAACTCTGTGCCATATCACATAGCCTTCTTCAGAAACATGGAACTAATAAAGGACTTCCCATGAAGAAGTAGGTTTGGCTTATCATGCTCCACTGAGTGAGCTTTGAATTGAACATAGTACCTGGCCTACAGGAACACTTTTAGGCTACTGTTTGCCTAATAATTGATAAGAAATGCACAGAGTAGACTCTAATTTTATTTCAGAAACATTTGTTTATTAAACAGGTTCACTTCATGTAAACCTATAAACTTCAGAAAGACAGAAATAGATATTATATCCATCCATTATTGTTGAGTTGGGGGTGTCTTAGCTAAGATCTTTATTGCTGTGAAGAGACACCATGAACATGGCAATGCTTATAAAGGAAAAAAAACATTTAATTGGGGCTGGTTTGCAGTTCAGAGGTTCAGTCCATTATCATCATGGTGGGATATGGCAGGTTGCCGGTAGACATGGTGATGGAGGTATAGCTGAGAGTTCTATATCTTGCAGGCAACAGGAAGGCATCTGCGGTATTGGATGTGGCTTGAGCATATATGATACTCAAAACACACCCTCCAAAGTGACATACTTCCTCCAACGAGGCCATACCTACTGCATCAAAGCCACACCTTCCATTAGTGCCATTCCCTTTGGGATCCATTTTCTTCAAACCACTGTGGGAAGGCACAAAGATATGTATGGCCTACTTAAAAGAACGTTATTTTGACTGTTAATGTGGTACACCTGAATTCACCAAGATGCTCTGCAGTTTCCAGTGAACAGTATCTTAGATTCAAGGGTAATAATCACATTTTCCCACAGCTCCCAGAACAGTACATAGTAACATGGTACATTTAACATCACAACGTTACATGCCAACACAGCAGACAAAAAGATAAAGAATGCATAAGCACACCCCATCCCACCAACCCACAGATAGACATGTGTGTGCACATACACATATATACAAGCACACCTACACATATGCAAATACACGAACACATAGATCCATATATAAGAATACACCCACACATACAAATAAATGTACATAAACATATACACCCGCATGCACAAATACACATCTATAAACCTACACCTATACAGCACTCACAAATGTACACACACAAATGTACACATGCACACATGTGCACATATTCCCCTGGAGTATTTTTATAACATAAATGATTATGCAAATCAGATATTATCAGAGTGAAAATTATTTACAAACGTTATTTTTAAAATATGTTGCGATTTATTAAATTTGCAAATGAGCAGCAGGGAGTAGTTGGACTAACATAAACATTTATACGGTGAGCTCTGAAGAAGCCAGTGTGTTTAGGAATCAGAGAGGTGATTGGACGTGAGAAAGCATTTAGTGTGGGTTGTAGTGGAAACAACCACAACAAAATGAAAGCATGGCTGTTTGTTTAGTATTCAGTTGATGGGGCCTCAGTGATAGAACTAGAAAATGTCGCCCCAGTTAACTACTCAGAAATCATTTTTGTCTAATGTACTGGGGAAGTAGAGTCATGTGGTGAATGAAGACTGAAGGCCCTTCTGTTTCTAGAAGACACTTTTCCTTGACGTGAGTCACCAGTGAAATCTCAAGACGGCTGACTCTGTATCACTAAACAACAGTATATAATACAATTTACAACCAAAGTACACAGCTGAAGGATGACTGAGCAACAACAGGGAATATTATGTGCTTTTCACACATGGGATACAATTTTATTAGTCTACCTATGGGGAGGCAACAGAAAAAGACAGGAAACAATGCTGCTGTATTTATAGTTGTCTTAGGAAGACAAAAAAATCATATTTTGCTTAGGGTACCACATTTCCAACATCTCCAAACAAATGGAGCAAAGTTCATCTATAAAAATAACTTAATAAAGTTCACAATAATATGAATGATAGCAGAAAGACTTGAACATGACTGGAGAAGGCATGCAATTTGTACTGGAACATTTGAATAAGTGTAGTAGTGTTTTATGTGGAATTTTGACATGATCTGAGGAAGAATACTGTTTAAAATCTGCCTCAGGGTGGATGGCGTTTTCCAGAGTTACTTGTTCATTATGACAGGGTTAGGCAACTCCAGACCACGTGCTCTGGTTAGATATTTTCTCTGGCCTCCTGCTACAACAGTACAGTAGCAGTAGACAGTCCCTACAACCTACAGAGAGACTAGACTTACAATCTGACTATGGCAACCCTTGTTTTAAGAGATAGCCAATCCATTCACCCATCTACCAAACACTCACTTATTCATTCATCATTCACCAAGCAATTTAAGAATAGGAAAATTGTCTAGTAGATGGCAGAGGATGATAGTACAGAGATCCAACATGGTTTGTGACTTTGTCTTGGTACCAGGTTCTCCATCAGTACAGTAATAAATTGAGTGATGACTAATGGGGTATTTCTGAGATACAAAATTCATGCAGTAAGTTTTTAGACCCAATGGTTTCAGTGCATTCTTTGATGTCTAAGATGATTTAAGGAGGAAAGCTTCCTGTAGAAAAGGGTCTTGAGAAAACCACTTCAATGAGAACACACTCAGAAACTGACACTAAAGTGTGATATAAATGGAGAAGTGTCAATGTGAGTGAGTAGAAAATGAAAAATAGTCAAATTGGATAAAAATAAATGGCAGAAGTGAGTCTGTGAAGAAGAGATATGTCTGGAAAGACGAGAAAAGACATATCTTGGACAGCATTCCATGACAAACCTATTATAATATTTTCCAGGAGATTTTGTAGTCAAGAGGAAGCTGAAAGATCTTTTAAAAATGTATTAAAAGTTGAAATTTTGTTTAAATAAATAAATGTTTAAAAAAAGTTGAAATTTTGTTAAAAGGCAATCACACAAGCAAAGTGAGGTTTTGGGAATATTGATAACAGTGTATAGCATGGACTGCTCACAGAAGACAGAGGCTATGTCTGCCTCACAGTGATGTTAGATGATCATACAGGAGATGGTATGTGAACATGTATACTAAAGCTCATATTGCAAAAGCCACCTTTAGTCCTTTTCCAAAATAGTTACCTATTGTCCCCAGAAATCTTTGTCTTTTTAACATCTTGTTTTTCTGTTAATACAACTACATTTTAATACATAATAATACCACTACATCAGACTGGGGGCATTACAGTATAATGAAGGAATTCTCTAGATTCAGTGAGACCTAGGTAGATCACAGAAGTCATAGTCTTAGTAGACAAAACATGGATACGTTTCTCAACTCATTTGAGTGATCCCCGTTTCATAGATAAGGGAACTGAGACTCACATGATTACAAACCTTAAAATTTATTTTGAGAATTAGTGAGATTCCATTTCCTAATTCATAGTCTTCTGATTATTTAGGTATTTCAAGATACTAAATTCATCAACAGTTTTACTCAAATTATAGAAACATTATCAGAATACCTCAGACTTCTAAATTTTAATTTTGAGGATTGGAATGGAAGCTTTCATGGGAAACATTTATTAAATATGTCTTTGCAAAAAAATTGCATTGATAATTATGATCATTAAATGAGATTAGCTAAACAACTACAACACAATGTGGGCTATTAATATATACTCATTTATATTAAGGACAGAAATAATACCCATAGACAGAATGAGCTGAACACTAATGAGGTATACTTCATATTTCCTATTTGCATGTAAGCAATAATTACAGCACGTACTTGAATCTCACAGGCATTCATTTACATGTTATCTACAGCTTTTAATATTTAATTCCATCTAAAATGATAGTGTCCCTTATGTTATCTACAGCTTTTAATATTTAATTCCATCTAAAATGATAGTGTCCCTTAGCCCTGTAAAGCATGTGGCACACGTCAGAGGACGCAGCAAAACCTAGAAGTTCATAGTACGTGCTTTGTTTTTAAATAGCCTCAGCATGACTCTTCAAATTGCTATAAAATATTTGCCACATTTTGTGGCTTCTGTGCCTTAATTTCCAAATCTGTAAAATAGAGCAAAGAATAAGCTCTGCCCAATGGATTATAAGAAGCATCTAATGAATCATTCAGGCTAAAGTGCTAGTGCCCTGGTATCACTAAATCAATACTGTCTTTATTTTTCACACTTTTTGTGTATTTCCAAAAACAATGAGCACCTGGGAACTTGCAGAAAAGAGACAGTAGTAATGGAATTATATTTCCACTCTGTAGACTGGTGCTTCTCAATCTCAGTCCATAGTCAAGTTCTCTGGTTCCAGTTCTCACATCAGATTTCTTCATTTGTTCCTTGCTTAGCACAGAGGTTGTTAACTTAGCATCAGCTCACAGCCATTTGCTGGTGGCTTCTGCTGGAATTGCAGCCAGCACTCAAACTCCACTTCTACTGCCATACAGAAGAACTCAACCTCTTCTGTGCATGAGACACTAGACTTCTGCATCTTATTTTCCACACCAGTCTTCTACCCAGAATGCTTTCTTTTCTTTCTTATCTTGCACAACAGACTTAGGAAAAGGAGTCTGTGTGCTCAGTGGAAGAAGGCCACTTATTTTAGGACAACCTATTCATTTAAGGAAGTAGAGACTGAGAAGCCTAGTGGATTCTAGAGTAAGAAGTCACTGTTTAGGTGACCCTGGAAGGAAACATGCCACACATAGAAATTCTCATTTCATGAAGCTATGAATATATATATGAATATTGAGAAACTTGTAGCCTCCATGTCTAAACTATGAAATTAATGTTGAAGTTGACTCATGTTAATGACACTTGGCAATGTAATTCTCTGTAACAACATCTGTACAACATTTCAGAGAGTCCCAAGAGTGCTTGGAGAGAGGGAGAGAGTCAAGCAGATACAACTGTATGAAATTAATTAAACAGACACTTCATTGTAAGGAAGCTGTGTGCTGGAAAGTACATCTGTTTTGAATATGCATTCTCCTCACTTCAGTGTTCAGGTTTGCCTAGCAATCTCAGGTTTAGAGACAATTAGAGGTTGAGTCACATGTAAATTTATGCAAATTCAGAAAAATAAACTTATAGAATGTTAGGCCAGGATTATAGTAATAAAAAGTTGTCCTTATTTTCATTATATCTAAAATAGAGTCTTATATAAACAACACATATATATTTGTAAAGATTAAATTGCCATAAAATTATTGTATTATTGACTCGTATTTTGCTTAAGTTACCTTAAATGATTTGAAAAGAGTATTTAAGTAATTAATCATTTTAAAAAGTTTTAAGCCATTTTCTCATTTTAGATTATTTTAACACACATACCCATCACTCAAACCAATAGCTAAGAAATGGACACCTAAGTCTTTCAGCAGATCTCCATGGTAGTCATCATTCTGGATTCCACATTTACTCTCTTTCCTTTGAGTGCTACAGTCATTTTCCTGAATCAAGGTTAAGCTTTAAAAATATAACCATATTATGAGTAACTATTTCAATCATCTTTCAGTTAATATTTTATTATAGGCAATCCTATGTTTTTACCTGCATCTATATTTATTATCCTCTGCTGTGGGATAATACTTTTGTACACTGTAAAGATTTGTCACTAGTATTGGTTCAAAAAAAAAAAAAAAAACATTGATTGACCAGAGCTAGGCAGGAAGTACAGGCAGGGAAACCAGACTAAGAATTTTCTCTGGGAAGAGGAAAGGCAGAGATGCAATCATCAGCCAGATGCAGAGGAAGCAAGATGAGAATGCATCACTGAGAAAAGCTATCACGCTGTGTGGCTAAACACAGAAAAGAATTAAGGGCTAAATTAAGTTATAAGAGCTAGTTAATAAGAAGCTTAGTTAGTAGACCAAACAGTTTATTATTAATATAAATCTCTGTGTGTTTCTTTGGGACTAAACAGCCGAGAAACAGGGCAGGACAGAAAGATCTGTCTACAAACGACACACAAATACTTGGAAAGGATTTCCACATAAAGCTTGAGAAAGCTTTAAAAAAAAGAAAGGATTCTAGACATACAAGAACAGAGTCAAGCTCAGCTTCTTGATAATCGCCATTATTCTGTTAGATGATCTTTGTTGATGGTAAGCTGAGGTACGGCTCCTTCAAGAGAGACTTCCTGACTCAGCGATGGTTGCAAGAACCTTGCAGCTTTTTTTTCCACAGAAGACAAGAGGCTGTGGATTCATTCTTGGTTAAGAAAAATAAGGTTTGATCAAAGGAGACCTCCTGAAAAATCTCTGATAAGAGCGGATGGCCCAGATAATCCAATGTTTTAGAGTACCTCTGTGGCAGCTTCCTCTGAGTTCTACATCCCGAACAACTTCAAGACTCTTGGCTGAGATGATCCAGCCTTACAGAATACTCCAGTCAGGACTTGACCATTATCCTAATTCTTTGGGTCCTCCTAAGATTACCAGTGCCCCAAATCATCAGGAAATTGTCTAGAAAACTATGCTCACATCCCCCCCCCAAAAAAAACAGATTATGGATATTTGTTTAGTATGTTAGTTACAAGTTGTTATAGATAATGGTCAGGAATAAAGCTAAACAAAGGAGGTTAGAATCAGGGTCTTGTTCTAAAAAGAGAAAAAGGGGAACTGCTGTGGGATAATATTTTTATATATTGTAAACATTTGTCACTAGTTTGGCTTAATAAAATGATGGTTGGCCAGTACCCAGGCAGGAAGTGTAGGCAGGGTGACCAGACTATGAGAATTCTAAGAAGAGGAAAGGCAGAGATACAGTCATCAGCCAGAGATAGAGGAAGCAAGATGAGAATGCCTCACTGAGAAAAGATATCAAGCCATAAACAAAAATTAAGGAATAATTTAAGTTGTAAGAGCTATTTAAAAATAGGCCAAGCTAATAGGCTAAACAGTTTATAATTGATATAAGCCTCTGTGTGTTTCTTTCAGACTGAACCACTGTGGGACTGGGAGGGAAAGAAACAACTGACTGCAATCTTCTTTACTCTATTTTGGGTAATTATCTTCTATTTTATTTTCTCACTGTTTTTAAAATAATATTTTTATTATACATTGCTTTCTTTGAATTCTTCTCAAATATAATATTGATATTAACATTCCAGAATTTCATTTTAGTTGTGTAGGTTTTTATTTTTCATTTGTTTCCAAAATTTTTAAAAACAAGAATTTGTTGAAGGATGCCACTTGTTAGTTCCTGGCTGCCCAGCCCCAAAATAATCACATAGAAATTGTATTATTTAAATCACTGTTTGGCACATTAGCTATAGCTCTTTATGTGCTGACTCTTATATCTTAATTTAACCCATCTCCATGAATCTGTGCATCAACACGTGGTGTCTGTCCCCTGTGGGGCTACATGGTTTCTCCTTCTCTCCCTCCTTTCTCCCAGCATTTAGTTTAGTTTACCCCACATACCTAAGTTCTGCCCTATCAAAAGGCCAACGTAGTTTCTTTATTCACCAATGGTATTCACAGTATACAGAGGGGAATCCCACATCAAAAATTAACAAAATATAATATTGCCTTTATTATTAATTACTTTCAACATTTCCTAAGATTTACCTCTTTTATCATTTAAATACTTTATTAGCTGGTCCTAGTATGGGCATTGGACAGTTTTAATGGATTTTATTATTGAGATAGATATTATACCTTCACATTTATATAATTATCTGAACATCAAATTGTGTGTCCTCAGTCTTAACATTCTCTGAAAACAGTCCTTCACTCTTTCCTTGAATCCCACGCTGCTGCCTTACTATCTGATGTTGGACTGATTCTTGTTTCGTTGTTGTAATGTATTTCTCTCTATCCATTCTCTTTTCCTTCAATTAATACTTGGGCATTGTCTGTAGTACTCCAAGCCCACAGGATGGACAGAGTCCCCTCATGCAATACATCTGACTTATGCAAAATTTCTTTTTAAGTTTCAAAGGATGACTTTAAAGGAAGTCTTTCTTGACTTTCATTGTCTTGAAGAGTTACTCTTTACCATGTCACTGTTATTTTGCGAATGGGTTCTTCATCTGAAATGACTTAAAACACATCTGGCTTGTCCGGACTAGATCCAGTCTTCTCACATTTGCTGAAATGTGAATTCACATTCAGGTGAGGTTTGCATGGGGAAACATACAATCAACGGGGCCGGGGGAAGACTGCCTTAAGCAGCCCCATGCCCCTCCTCTGAATTACGAAGTGTAAAGAAGGCAAATATTTTTATTTTTCATAATATTTTTTCTCTTCTAGGCAAACAAAATTAGACTTTGTGCAAGAAGAAAGCTAGTTGTAGCTTAGGGAAAAGTATAAAGCAGAAGGAAATGGAGTGAACAAAAGATAAATATTCAAAATATATTCTTGCCTGGGAAGTCTCAGAGGTGCTAAATCCTTTATGAATTGTTCTTCCTTTTGTGAAAAACCAGATATAATCATAGGCAAGTGTCTGTGCATGGCCTTCATTAACATACCCTTCTTATTAAGTGTAGCAAGACTTATCCACAGACTCACAAGAGGAAAAGAAAATGGAACCAGGGAGAAAAGAGGGGTGACAGTTTACATTTGTTTGGGAAAAAGCACATAACTCAGGAAACTAAGCAAACTTTATTTTTACTGAACTAGCACAAATCAATGTATATCTTTTTACAGAACATCATCAATAAAATAGTATCGTTCTGGGCCATCTGAGATCTCAACAGGACTGCAACAGATAATTGTCTTTGTGAGGAATATCAACAAGCAGGAATGTCTGTCTTTTATTTTTTTCTTCCTACCTTCCTTCCTTCTTTTTTCCCTAAGTGTTAGACTTTAATACTGGAAACTTTGTCACATGCACATCACTGACGTAAATACCTCAGACAGGTATTTAAAACTGAGACCCACCTGCTGGCAAAGATTTGATGAAATACAGTGCCTGCTCTACCCTCATATATTTTTGTTAAATTTGTTATTGTTTTAATTTTTGAGTCTCAGGCTATAGCTCAAATTGGTCAAGAACTAACAGAGGATCATCTTGCCTCATCTCCAAATGCTGGGACACCAACTATAAGCCACCATGTTTATCTCACTCTTTCAAAGGGAAAAGACAAACATATTGCTCACAGACATCAAGATCTGTGCAAGGTCTGATAATCCGTCTGTAAAAATGACAAGGGCCAGTCATCTACCTAGCAACTATTCTTGCTACTAAGATATTATGCAGAATGGGACTCTATCTATCTATCTATCTATCTATCTATCTATCTATCTATCATCTATCTATCATCTATCTATCTATCTATCTATCTATCTATCTATCTATCTATCTATCTATTTCTATCTTTGCCTCCCTCTTTTCCTGCCTGTGTAGGTATAGGTGTTCTATTTTCACCAAAACTTTACAAATGATTTTCTACATATAGCTGTTGAAACGTGAGGAATTTGATAAATGTGCAATCCAATGATTCATCCTAAATACTAAAGACATATTAATGGAGAATGTTATTTCATTCAGAGATGACTACATAGTAGGAAGGAAATTGCCATGAGGTCTTCATCTAAGAAAAAAAAGTAGCCCCTGAGAGCACATCAATCAACCACACAACTTCTTATGCTGTATGAGCATTTCTTTCATGTTTCTTTTCCAGTTTGAGTGTCTGGATTTTTAGAACAACCTATGCTTGCTAGATGTATTAGTGCCCACCTATAATCTAAGTACTCTATAGGCTGTTGAAGACAGATTTCTAGTTACAACCCAGCCAGGACTAGAAGGGAGACCCGGTCTCAATAACATATGCCAAAATAAATCCCTAAAAGAGGACAAACTAAACAACAAAAACCACCCATAAAACAGCATGGATTTTTTTAGAATAATATTTGAGCATGATAATGTAAAATCTCATTACCAAAATAATTGCTTTGCTTCAAATATGGAAAGAAATCTATTGCACAAGTATTGAACCTGCAGAATATATAAATCACCAAAAATTGTTCTGGAATATATGGTAATACTATCTGTAAACACTGTGTGTAGGATAAAAAAATCAATATGATCTTTCAATGCCACATATCCAATTTAAACACTAGAGTGTTCCTAACATCACTAATGGCACATGACTCCATGTCTGACCTCAGTTACTCCTACTCTCCCTGAAGACTAGCTGTGAATTTAGAGGCTTGTTACTATCTCATTGCTTTTTATAATATTCCCACCTTGATTAATATCTCTAAATATATGTGATATCCTAGTCAGCATGTTTTTGAAAGATTTTTAAATAATATTTTTATTTGGTCTTTGGGAATTTCATGAATATATTTTTAACTAAAATGAATTACTTCCTCTTTCCCTTTTTGACTCTGAATGTCATGTTCTAAGATGGAACTGCATTTCTTCTGTTGCTATGAAGTATTCTTTCTGTTGGGTACACATTATCATACTGCATGACTATTCGATGTTCTCTGTGCTCCAGAAATCCTGGAAAATGTGAACTGGTCTTGCCTTGAAGTCTGTAAGTAGGGAGAGAATCACAGGGTATGTATGCATGTATCTAACTCCATATGACAATTTGAGGTTGGTCTTCAAATTTGTCTAAGAAACAGAAGTTTAAAACTTTGTTCACATCTTTGGATAATCTTCATATTTAGAGATTTTAATTTTTTTTTTTTGCCCATCTTGGATCTTACTATTGGTTTTAATGTGTATCTTACTGGCTAACAAGCTTGCTGCTATCTGGGTTTTCATCTATAACATTCTATTTCATGTGTAAAACAATGCACTATGATCTCTTCTGAGATTTGATTCAAGGATTTGTTCAAAGTCTCTAAGTAGAATAAATTTAAGCCACAAGCCATACATCATGACCTGCTTGAAGTTACTAAAATCCACAAGGAGTTTTATTTTTTAATATGCTAAATGTCAAGGTTAAAGAGGCAATTTTTTTTTTTTTTTGCTTTTCTCTGGAGTAGACGTTTTATTTGTACTTTGTCTAAAAAGCATCCTCAAACTGCCTGTTATAGCTCTTTTAGACTCACATCTCCTACAAGCCCTGGGTAATTTTTATCTAAAACAATTACACTTTTTCAATAAAAAGAATGGTTAAATTTAAAAGCATCTCAACTATTCTTTGTATTTATGAACATAACCAATACATAGGTCATCCATCAGCAAATCTATGGATGGTCTAGCATAAATACAATTCAATCATAATTTATCATTCAAATGTTTTCACATAATAGTCCCAGAGATTTCCACTCACAACTTGACATACACATAATCGTTTTGGAAAAGATTTAAATCCACGTCTGAAACTATACCTTCCATAATGACATGACAGTCACGGCACAGACATAATGTTCTCACTTGTCCAAGGACTCTCTAGCTAGGCATTAATGTCCCCAATTTACTGCTCCACCTCCAAGAGGATTTCACAGCCAAACCTCTCAGTGCTGTGCCACTCAGATTAGAGTAGAGTCATTTTCCTAGAATATCAGTCAGCTAAGCACCTCAGCTTTAGACAGCTAAATAAAGGCAGCTTCATACTTCATAAATGCATACAAGATATTCCAATAAAATAGTTTGAAACTATTTAAATCCCATGGACATCTCGGGTTTTATTGGGCAGTCAAATACTGTTTTTATTTTAAATTATATATGAAGAGTACAATATAGTGCTGTTACGGAGTAAATAAAAATATTAATAGAGTCCTTGCCCTGTGTTCTTCATTTTATGTCTCCCATCCCATCTATTCATGTCAAGACTCGGGAAACTGCTAAATAGTTTTCAGTTAACTTAACTCCCACCAGAAAAAAAAATCCTTTCCTCTGACATGGAGAAGCATGAGTGGTTTTAACTGAGCAATGTGTATTCTACCTTCTTCATTAGCCTCAAAGTCAGTTTCAAGCACCTGACACAACGTTTTTAGTAATACCAGTTACCATCTTCTCCAGTCTTCCTCTCTGCCAGACAACACATGAGTGTTTTGACACATTTCCCCTGATCTCAGAGCTCTGTATGATGGCCCACGTCATCCAGCAGTGAATGCCTGAGCTGTGTTCTACCTCAGGTCACTGCTTCCACATCTCCTGCCACTTTAGAGCGCTGCCACACACGGTGAGCAAATCGCCTCCCCACTGCCTGATCCAGCAGGTGGCTGTGAAATTAAACTATTTCTTTCAGCACAAGCAGGTTCAGAATTATTTGGCACATAACAAAGGAGGAACCTTTTACTGTGAAATCTTAATTCATTTCCATGCATAATAAGTGTTTACTCTGGAGCCAGGTATTATTTAATAATTATCTGCTTAAATCACTTTATGCATCCATTTATCAAGGCTGGGATAAAGAAATGGCATGACCAAAATTTGTAGCTTTGGAGGTTATGAAAAGCTTCTGTTGTTGCCTCCAATTGAAATGTTGACATATCCACAAGCAGTAGAAATCGGTCTATTTCTAATGCTACGTAAATTCAAGAAAAAAAAAAGCAAAATAAAGGAAAAAGGCAACAATTGCAGCCTGGGTAGATCTTGATGTATATGTAATTCTTATGTATTTTTTAAGCTTCCCTTGCCTAGTTTCTTCCCTATAAAACGTGATAACGTACATTTGACTTCTTTCAGGTAGAAACTATTCAATAAAGACATGGATGCAAAGCAATTTGGTTTCTCAGAGCTGAAATTTTTACAAACAAAAGCCATTATCGTGATGTTCCTGTTATTATTCAGTTATGCTATAAAACCTCACAAATGCAACCAAGGGGTGGGGGTATCAACCTAGCACATCATTGAAAAAGCTTTTATCTTCCTTACTCTTCTATCTTTGAAGCATTAGTTTCAAAAATATCTTATGTATTTGACAAGCCAGAAAAGAACTATTGTCAGAGATGTGAAAGGAATTGGTATGTAGGTAACAGTCCAATAATACCCGTTTCCCTGATGTGTAAAATCCTGAAAATAGAGATGCCGATAATTATTAGAATAATTCTAACCTTTAGTTAGCTTTCATACTTACTAAATAACTTACATCTAGTTGTATTTTTAAATCTACTTTATTTTGATAACAAATTACGTATAATAGAAGACACACAGGTTAGCTATAGAGTTCAATGAACTGAGACAAATGTGTAAATCCAAATAAGAACCCCTAGACTAATCAAGATGTACGATATTTTTATCTCATCAGAAACTTTTCTCATGTTTCACTGCATAGAACCAGAAATTAGGTCTTATGTTTAAATAAATAGCATTATGTTGCATTCAAAATTCCCCTGTCTCGATTCCTGCTTGGAAAGATGAGAGACAGGGCAGTGTGAACCATCAGCTACTCCATTACTTCTTCTTCTTTTTAAAATAATTGACATGTATTGATGGGATGGATAAATACAAACACATTTTATCCCAAGTCCTTGTTATTCTTTCTTGCTCCAATCCAATTTTTCTCTACATGTTTCTTATTACAGTTTGCAGGGTTTGTGTGTGTGTGTGTGTGTGTGTGTGTGTGTGTATTCGAGTGTCCACTCAATATCTAGCTCACTGACTGGATTTGAGACCTTCCAGAAAATCATGTTTATTTTTTTTTTTTGCCAGTATATTCTGGATTGAACAATGCAAGATACTTTCTTGGTACATAAAGGAAGTTGATAATTAATTTTCAGAACAATGATAATAAATACCTGTATTAATCAGGCTTCTCTAAATGAACAGAACTGATAGAATAAATAAATATATAATTATATATTAGTAAGGTATCTGTTAGACTGGCTCACACACTGTGATCTGGAGAGTACAACAGTGCTGTCTCCTGATGTAAAGGATCCAGTAGTTGTTCAGTCTGTGAGAATAATGTCAGTGGTCCTGATCTGGTGCTAGATACCTAGGGAAGTCCTATAGTCCTGCCAGTTTTCAGTTCACATTGGAATCTCAAGGAATTAGATTCTATCATCAGCAATGGAGTCTCTCAGGACAGTCCAATGGGCATGAGGGCAAGTGGGCAGAAATCAAAAGTGCTCTTCCACCATGTCCTTTTAAGTAAGCTGACACCAAAAGGTGTGGGCCAAATTTAGGGTGGGTCTTCTGAATTGAAGTGACTGGGATTTGCGGTGGGTCTTCCACTTCAGATAATCTAATGAAGACAAATCCCTCATGTGTGTACTTAGTTGTTTCAGTTTTAGGTAATTCCAGTCATTGCCAAGTTAACAATCAAGATTAGCCATCAGAACACCTGATTCAATTTTATAGCATTATTAAGTATCTACTCTAGGTTGATGGGCTGTATTGAAGAAAGTAAGGGTAGAAAAAGTTCTTACTGAACCTGATCTTACACTAAATCTACAGTTATGTGCCAACAAAACATTTTTGCTATTACCATTTAGACTTTTAGATAGCTTCTCTAGTTTAGGTGACCATTGATAATGTGTGGGAGGAAGTCAGGGAGGACGACTTACTGTTTTAGAAAAGTCATGTCCCACATTTAACACATTAACACTGACTTTGCAGCCACACTCTTTGCCACTGTATTATCTATTTATTAACTCTCTGCATAAGTTAAGGAGTGTCCCTGAGCTATACACCCTAGTAGTTTTGAAATAATGATTTCTACCTCATATTTATCATGATAGGTGAAAAGAAACAGATGTATTGGTCAAGCCATGAAGGATGGACAATCACAGTGAACTTGTGTTCTCTGCAGGTGAACCATCCTAAGAAGGCCTGATTATTACAATTTGCTTCCAGCCTGTATCTCTTTCCATCCAGTGGATGGGGATAAAAGTTCCAAACTTCTGCAAGTTGATCATTTAGTGACCATATTCTAAGACTGTGCAGAGTCCTAATGTCTGAGCATTAGCAGCATGCTCTATAGAGGTTTTAGAGGAATTACTGCAAATATCCTTTTCACTCAAGAAGCCAGAAAGGTTTTAGGAGGTTTGTGTTAAAAACTAGGACAAGTATTAATAGTAATTAATTTAATCTGATACTTGTCTTAAAATATTTTTAACCACAGTTGTAGGAAACACAATACACCCAAATAAAGATTATGAGTGGGTTTGGAAAAAGAATATACAAATAGAAACATACATTTCTAGGAAACCTTTGTCAGAAAAAAGGCTCTTTGAGTGCTGAGTCTACCAGAAAATGCCTATTAAAAATTAGATTAAAACCTTGATGGGCAAACTCTTAGACTGCATGTGAGAAGCTAATGTAAAAGTTTGACCTTAGTGCCTCTTGATAGGAACAATGGGTCTACACATACATGTTCTCCCACATCTATGGGGACTTGGGGACTTACAGACACATGGGTCCGCTCTGAAGACACGTACAACACACATGCTCTCTCTCTCTCTCTCTCTCTCTCTCTCTCTCTCTCTCTCTCTCTCTCACACACACACACACACACACACACACTCAAAAATAGAAAACGGGTAAAATTAAGATATTTCCGGAAATCAAACAGCCAACAAGGATCCTAGTTAATGGTTGAACTCAGGACAATTTACTCATATGTTATTGAACATTTCTTTTGTTTTATTCTATCGAACATTTGTTTTGTACCAGCTGCATGGAAAGTACTCTTCTTTGCTTGGGGACATGTTTTGAAATGTCAAATAAGAAACACAATGTTTGTCCAATATATTTTCAATCTGCTTCTGAGATCTTGTAGTTGTCCAAGACATTACTCCCGCCTTAAAAAACTGAGGTAGCATTGTTTTCCTAATCCAACTTTCACCCACACTTCTGTAAGCAGCCCTTTGAAACCAACTGAATCACACACACACACACACACACACACACACACACACACTCACGTACTCTCATGTGCGTGCACACACACACACATACACACAATGAAGGTATGAAAATGTCATGAAGTAACACTTTATTATATAATTGACATATAGCTAGAGAAAACCATGAGAAGGGATAGGGAGATGGCTCATTGCTTGTCAGATGTAAAATGCTTATCACGTGGGTGCCAGAACATGAGTTTGAAAAGCTCTAGACACTAGGCAAAACCAGAACCAGTACCATGCATCTGCACTCCCAGGGCTCTCCCAGTGAGATGGGCAATGTTATCTCGGGGGCCATCTCTTCCTTCCTCCCTCATTTTCTTCCTCACTTACTTCTTTCTCCAGTAAAAATAATACTCAAATTAGACCAGTTTTTGAAGGAAAGTATTTCCTTGGTTTCAATGCAAGGGTGATACGAGATAGCTGATTAATCTTTCATCCTCTAATGTCTTTTGCTTTTTAAGCTCTCAGAGGAATCGTGGGGGTAGACAGAAGTGCCAGGTAAGTAAAGAATTATTAGGATTGGGCTCTACCTAGATCTCCTTTTTATTACACAATGTTACACACATACACATTCTTATTAAGAAAGAAACTCCTTAGTGAAGGGAATAATCCCTTTCATTTTCCAAATAAGAGCAGGGTAGCTGACAGTAGGAAGAGAATTGACAGTAGAATCCCCAGGTGAAAACCTTTGTCATTTTCTTATTTAGTGAAATGAACATGAGGCAAGAGTATATTAATTTTATTACAGGGCAGAAGAACTCGACTCATCCTACCCTTTTGTACTGAACTCCCATTTGGCAAGCAGCCACTGCTATCTAATTCATTAGATTACCAGAGCTCAAACTGCTTCTGATTTTTGCATTGTAGAACAGAACCCAGACATTCTTACTTTAATAAAAGGGTCTGTCTCGAACACTAGCTTTCTAAGTGGCTGATAACATGTCAGTTCCAGCTTGCCATCAGAGCTGATTATTACCCCCTGCTCCCCAACAAACCAATAAAAGCCTTTTTATTCTATTCCTTAAAGTGTGTCCCAGGATCGTAGATAAAGCCAGGTCAATTGCATGCTTACAGAAAACAAAGGACATAACAAAGTCATTCCTGTAAATAATAGTCTGGAAATGATATGGGAACAGTCATCAATTAGAGATGCGATAGAAAATTCCACTTTTTTATTATTGTATTACTCTTTCAAACCTTAGGATCTATTTCTTCTTCAATGCCAGTGTGCTAGAGAAGATGAGAAGGAAGAACACACATGGATTAGCAAGAGGCTGGATTTGTTGTGAAAAGTGTATTTCAAAAATACAAACTATACAGGAAACAAAACGTGACAGAAAACCCTGAAGTAATAGAAGCAAAACAAAAACCCACACTGTTCAAAATGTGGATTCTGCTTCCCTCAACACACATCACCATGACAGGAGATCAGCAACGTGATACACAACATGACACTTCGCAGAATGTCAGTTTTCCTTGGCAGGTAGTTTAAAGCATTGT
>NW_026067931.1:7583833-7585031 GCF_014885135.2 Alexandromys fortis
GGTCAGAGGTGGGGATATTGGGACTATGGTCAGAGGTGGGGATATTGGGACTATGGTCAGAGGTGGGGATATTGGGACTATGGTCAGAGGTGGGGATATTGGGACTATGGTCAGAGGTGGGGATATTGGGACAATTGTTACAGGTAGGGGATATTAAGGAAATAGTCAGAGGTCAGGGGATATTTAGTAGTATTTAGGTCATTGGAGTTTCCGATTTCAAAATACAAGTAAGAGTCAATACTGTTCTCAAAGACAGATTTTTATCGGAGAACGCATTGCTATAAAATGTAAAACTACTCCATGCCCCATCCTCCTGACTTCCAGTTTCCTATGTGATCCCAAGCTAGATCTCTCGCTCATAAAAGTTTCTGACAATGATGCCATCAGCCATGACGGTATGTATGCAGGATGGTCCTTCTCATAGCCAGCACCATGCTTTTGAGACTGTTAATTTCCAAAATAACAAGCCAAATAAACCTCTTTTATTTAATACAATCCAGCTACCATTATTTTAATACAACAATGGGAAACTAATATCATTGTCAGGGTTCATACTGAAGACTGGGTAACAGAACAGTCAGCATCTTATCAACCACTTCCATGTCTCACTTTACTTCTTTAGCTTCATTTCCTCTTCAGAAATCATGTTAAAGTGAATACTTAGAAATTATGTAGAAGAAATGACCAGTTCTCAGGTTCTGATCTAAGCATTTTTGCATATATTGATTTATATAAGCTTTGTGATAAATGTGTGAGTTATGAATATCATGACTACTATGAATATCATGACTGCTATGCAAAGTAAATCCCACTTAAAAATAAAGATAGATGGGATTGTTTAGATAATCCAGTCACGTACTTTGTTTTCTATTATATTTGGAATTGTATGTTTTGATTAGGAAGTAACATTTAGCTATCTAGAGAAATTTTAGGCAAAACAGATGAGCAGGTTTTCAGAGATGGAAACATGCTTGGGGTGTTAAGAAACTGGCTCAATGATGGTAATAGAGAAATAAGAAACTGGAGTCATAGCACTTTGAGTTGCTCTATATTTGATGCATAGCCAAATGGGGAGATTTCAAGCAGAGTGTGTTGGCATTTGTAGCATACTTCCTCCCTCCCTCCCTCCCTCCCTCCCTCCCTCCCCCCTCCCTCCTCCTCTCTCTCTCTCTCTCTCTCTCTCTCTCTCTCTCTCTCT
>NW_026067931.1:7585432-7595916 GCF_014885135.2 Alexandromys fortis
CTAAATTTTATCAGTTAGCATGTGCTAAGTTTTTTAGTATATAAAATTCATACTAGCATGCAGAGAAGAAGCAGCGACTGTAAAATCGCATCTGTATCTTTCAAGATCTGCTTGGAAATAGAAAGTATAATAAATTTAAATATGAACAATTCAGAATGTAAATGCATTGTGGAGGTATTATCGGAAGTGAGCAAGAGTAGCATAATATATTTTCATTATTTATGTTACCTTTAACAATCACAAATATGCCCAGGAAAGTATTAAGAAATGCTTAATATAATAATTACAAAATATTTATAGTGATTTATGTAATGAATAGAATTTATACTTAGAGAAATATTGTATTTAAAAATGATTTTACAATAATTTTACCTGTACAAAAATTTCAGAGAAATCAAAGTCAATCATCTTTAAAAGCAAATTTGTAAAAGCTTTATAGTTTTTAAGGAGAAATTTATATTTTTGAATGACATTTTAAATTATTTTTATTTTTATGGTTATGGGAATTTTGTCTGAAAATGGCATATAATTTAGGAAAGGAATGCATTTTAATATGCATAGCACAATGTAGATCAGTTCTTCAGAGAAGGAGAATGTGCCAATATTCTGTGGGTCCCAACGCAGCACTACGTGGCTTTAATCCTTTCTAGCTACTTGAACTTGGAGACACCACTTGACTTCTCTGAACTTCCTCTCTCATTTTATGAAATGGAAATAGAACATGTCCCTCGTTTGGTTATTGAAAATATTATATGCAAGACATGCAAATCCACTTGACTTTCTGTCCAGCGTCCCGCAGACCTCAGTAGCTGATAACTATTATTACCATCTCCTGTGTCTTTCAAGTCTATTTACCTTACAGTTCTCAGAGGAACGTCTTCTCAAGCCCCTTGACCTTCGCATCCCTCTGGAGTATGTAGTGCTGCTATTAAACACATACTTCAATACTCATTAGCAAGCACTATTTGCATTGAGCGACGATGTCATCGGTGTCAAATGAGAGAAAATTAACAATGGAGGGAAGTTTGCTTGTTAGAAGAATGTGTCCAGAAATGCTAGTTTGAGGCTGAGACAAAAAGAACCATCAGTGCTGTGGTTCCTCACAAATGGTGACCAGAGTATTTTACCTGTGGCAGAATAAATAGATAGTAATAAAGCAGGTAGGGATTGTGTCCTTTCACTTGCGCATGGATTCCAAAGGTGTTTTAACAATGGGGCTAATTTACTAGTTACAGTGTTACCTTTAGGCTAACATTCAACTCTATTAGTTTTACTTTTTAATGTGAATATATCTCTCAGCTTTCGATCTTGGGAGGATTAATTTGGGCTAGTGTTTATGTAAGTTTTTAGGATGTGTTCACTTAGCTTTTTTTGCTTCAGGCATGTGTCCTGGTATGTCCAGCAGTAGTTGAATGGTGGAATAGGCCAATTTACCAGATGGTCAGGAAGTAAAAAGAGAAAAGGTGTTTGGGGTGTACTAGCTTCTTTAAAGGCAAGACCCCAATAGCTTAATTTCTTCTACTGTGCCCCATAATCTAAAGTTTCCATCACTGCCCAAAAGTGCTATTACTTAGAATAATCCTCTTTCTCCTTAAATCAATTTCTTAAGTGACAAAATTTATAGAGATTCTAAATCCACTCAGATCTTTCATGTCTAGGCATTCGCACAATGCTAACAAAGAGATAGAAAGACAAGGAAATAAAACAATAATAAATATGTTAATTAGTTAGTTAACTTCTCCCAGATTAGGATAATTTGACATCTATGTACCTCCTCAATGACAAACAAGATTAAAATATTCAGATATTCGACAAATAGAGAACCTCTATCAAAATAAAGCTTCTGATACTATGTACCTAATACTAAATAAAAATCCGTTCTTCTGCAAATCAAAGCATCCTAAAGAACATAGAACCTTAGTTTGGCCATTATCTGAAAAGATATTCATTTCCCTGTGACTTGTTCCTCAAGCCAAATTCTAGAAACTCATTATAGGAAAATATGAATGAATATGAACAGATTTTTTATCACATCATGTTAACTTTATAAAATAATGAACATAAAATATATAATTATCATATCAACAGAATGGTTAGGCAAAATAGGATTAGACTAAATTATAGACTTGTTTCAAAATATGGAATAGCAAAATATAAAGAACATTGTAGGAAAATATAGAGAAAACATAATTATAATAAAGATTAAAAGAAGAAATAAAAATAACCAGAAAACATCAATAAAATGGTAATACTAATTTAATCAATGGAATTATATCATTAGAGACTATCATATCCTATAGTGTTAATGTTTCTGGTCATGGCCGATGAAAGTTTTATATTGCAATTGCAGAGTATTCAGAAGAGTCCCCAGGAACTAGAGCAGGGAATCATATTAATTATTATGTTAAATTATGGGATTTGACTTAAGGGTGCTTAAGGGTCATTCTGTCTTAAATATTCTGAGATCCTAATTTATATACCTTTGCAGAGGGAAAAAATTTTAAAGCTCAAACTGTTACGAACATATGGATGATGTGTCCTGTAGGATGAGTATGAGGAATAAGTGAAACAACACCTGAGTCAGAAATTAGTTCATAACACTGGAACAGGAAAGGTCTATGGCCCAACGACAGCAATCCGTTTAATTTTGCCACATGACTTATTGGAAGAAAGTGCTGGGTCTCCCAATGCGGACATGATGCAGCTGGGCATCAGAGTGTTATGCCAGGGGCTGAAACTATTGTGACCCTTTGGCACCAGAAAGACTAGTGCCAGATGCAATCATACCTTTGAATCACAGATTATTTGTCAATAAAATTTATCTGAGAATGAGATACATGGATCCAAGAGGCTGCTTTGCCTTTTAACTTCTGGGAAGCTTACATAACTCATGAATTTTTTCCCCAAGTTTATTTTTGGTTGTGTGGAAGAAATGGCTCATAATGGGTTGTGAAAGTCAATTCTGAATGTTCTTCCTTGTATTGTGTTTCCAAATATTATATTTGTTCTTGACAGTAGAAATGGGGTATATATTTATATCCTGGGAACCAGTAAATACTACATACCCATGCTCCCCTCCTAACAAGTTAGTGGTAGAGCAATCAAGGCCACTGGTTCAAAATATTGGTTGTTGATTTAAAAACAGTATCAACAGGAAGCTCTAAAGTACCTGGTGAAACGTAGCCTGCCTTAGAAAGTTCTGTTAGTGGTATTATTTTATGCACTTTATTTGATTGCTCCAATCTTCAACAAATACTTATCAAAGCTATTCATTCTTTCAATGAAAGTAAAAGAGTTGATAGGACTGCTTAATTAATAAGGGTTAATGTTGCTTTCTAAAGCTTAAAACTTACATAGGTGCAAAAAATGTTAATGAAAGACAGAAATCATGGGAACCACATGGGTAAGCTAAAGGAAGCATGTAAGATTTCCTGGAAATAAATTAGGCCAAAGTACAAGAACACTTGAAAGTCAAAAGGAAAAATGTGAATATTATCAAAGGCATCTTTGTTTTCCAAGTACCCTAGAAAGTCAAATATAAAATATAAGAATATGATTGTTATAAATAAATCTGTAAAAAAAAAAAAAGAAAGACACAAGACAACAGTTAAGGTTTCAAATCTTCTTAAGATTGGAAAACACAGAGACCCCAAAGGGACGGCCTGGCTTTTCTGTCACATTTGGGCTACATAAACTACTCCCAAACCACTGATGGGAGGGACCAGTGCCACCTAGAGCCCCCAACTTGCCAATTTCCTCATCTTACATGTGCTGCTTGCAGCATTCCTAAAGAAAGAAATAAAAGCTTTATGAAACAGGTGAATCTACTTCTTCTTTGTAAATCCACACATATTTTCACCCTTTATTGGTGTAGGAGTTCCTTCAGTCTATGTGTTGCTTTCATTGGTTAGTAAAGGAACTGCTTTGGGCCTATAGCAGAGCTGTAGGAGAACAGAGCTAGGTGGGGGAAAACTAAACAGAATGCTGGGAGGAAGAAGGCAGAGTCAGAGAGATACCATGGAGCCGCCAGAGTCAGACATGCAGAATCTTTGCCGGTAAGTCACTACCACATGGTGATATACAGATTAATAGAAATAGGTTAAATTAATATAAGAGTTAGCTAATAAGAAGCTAGAGCTAATGGGCCAAGCAGTGTTTAAATTACTATAATTTCTGTGTGATAATTTTGGTTCTGGGTGGCTGGGACAAATTAGCAGCTTCCTCCAAAACTTTATCACTTATTTAAGTAGAAATTAGTAACAAGATTTATCTGGTATATTCCTATCATATGTAAATATTACACCGTGTGGAAGTTAAAACACTGGGAAAGAAAGAAGAGGATGAAGACAGAGTATTTGGTATAGAGCAGAGGAGCAAAACTCCACATTGACACTTACTGCATCAGTGGAGTTTGCTGGTTGTGTGGTTGTAGGGGTTTTGTTTCCATTTTCTGCCACTCCCTTCACTCTCTTTTTTTGTCCATCTGCTTCCCTCCTTTGGTCCTTCCTTTTAACCTCCTTTTTCCTTCTCTCACTCCTTGTGTTTTTCTTTAGCCCTTATTTATTTGCTTATATTCATCCTACCCTGAAATACCTTGACCTTCTTTTTGAAGTAGCTTGATGCTGTCTTTGGTAACTTAACACACATCTGAACTCATACAGATTAAGGGAGCCAGAATTTCTTCTCTCTTCCATTTTTTTTCAGTGAAATATAAATCTCAGTAATATACAGACAAGAAGTCACATCTCAGTGACTTCCAGATTTCACGCCTTCACTGAAAAGAAGGCAGAATGTATAGTTCACAGAGCAGAGATTCGGCAGAATTTCATATCTGATTTCTCCCACTTAGTCATTATGGTTTGAAGTGCGAGTTAGTCAGGTTTTTAATGCCTCCAACTCTTTACTGTGTGAACGAGGATCATTGTGAGAGATCCTGCAGTAACAATGCAAACTGTTCATTCTGATATTGGAGGATTTTGTTGACTTCAGGCCATAAAGATGATGGCTGTGTTAGCTAGTCTGTCTTTGCCCTGGCAAATCTTTCCTTTCTTTTCTCCATTGGCTCTACATCATGTGAGGTTGAATTTCATGGACTTAATAAGTTGGCACTTGTCCTTCTTAATTCTGATAAGATCAGGGCAAAGAGTATTACTTGCAGGAGAAGGAATATAGGGAGAGGACAGACTGAGCAAAATATCATGAGTTACATTACTCCATAAAAAACACACAGTAACTATCAGATGGCTCTTCCCCATGGCTACAGCTACTTTTCAGTTTGACGTCTTCCTCTGCATGTTCCTTCCGTCCTGCCGTTTGAGTGCTGTCTATCTTCCTAGGATTCTGACGGGTGACATAACAGCACTTTTTGTCTTTGCTAAAATGCCATTATTTAATGATCTTCTGTTTATTTAGGTGATCTACCTTGTCTTCAAAGAGCAGCTAAAATACTACCTGTGCAAAGAGTTATTCCAAGAGTACTCTGTCCTTAAAGGAATGGCAGCTAATATTTGAGTCTGTTACTGGATTCCCAGATTAAAGGCAGAGAGTTTTAATTTGTTTTGACAAGTAGTGAAGTCTGTGTAATAGAATCTGGTATCTGCTTGTAAAATGATGGGCCTTCTAGGGGTCAGGGACAGGGTTGTACTCAATTTAACACTTGCAGCACTTGGCACTCTTATTTGCTCACCAAGTGTGAAAGTAATTTTTTCTCAGTTACGTATTTTTCCTAGCAGGTTTGTTTTTTTCTCCACAAAGCTTCGTAATTGAGATGAATATAATTTCTTTGCTTGCTTTAACTATCTCTGATTATCTCACTACCTAGATTTTTGTTTTGTGTAAAAGTAGCTATTGCAGCCAGCCAAAATCTCCTTCCATCAAAAGCCAGGAGGATATGGGCAACACTCACACAGAAATAAAATTTTCAAATTGATGATGGAGTTTCATAATTTTCATTAAACACATCTCTTAAAGCGTGCTATAAATTTCAATATAGTATAATTCACTGTACCTTTATCTGCGTTTTTCACTCAGCCATCTCAGTAATTGATCTTTCTCTCATTGCTCATTACTCTACTTCTTTGATATTAAAAAGCATTATTTTAACACCAAATATATATAATCTCAAATAATTTTGGAAATAAGTTTAAGGAGAACTAAGTCAGCTTACTTATATATTAAATTAATATGCTGTTTTAATTTTTAAGAAAAGTACTAATCCTACTAGGTAATCTATTTTAATACAGGTAAATTCTAATTTTATTTTCATTTCAAATACCACAAATATGTTTTTCTAGAGTGAACTATGTCATTTTGTTTGTCACAATATACCAAATATAGTCATATGGAATAGCAATTACTATTAGTACTAGTTTATTAAGGTACTTCAGATGTGACCACTGAGAATCCAAATGTACTGCATTTGAAATGTACAAATTAGAAAGGGCATTTGTATCATTTGAGCATCTGCATTCAAGCTGCATTTTGAAAGTCAGCTCTTTATTATAATCTGCCTTTGTATTATCTTTGCCACAGTAAACACCATAAGGCAGTCACTTCGTCAACAGTGAGCAGCAGTGACCTTCACAGTAGAAAGTATTAGCTGGTGAATGCATGATGATCACAGATGCTAAACCTTGAGAGTTGGAGGTCCAGCTACTTTTTATTTATTTTACACTGAGAACAGATTTGAACTATACACTGAGTTTAAAAAGCATGCAACAATACAGCAACTGGACTTTATTTTCATCTCTTTATATATCAGTTGTGTGTGTGTGTGTGTGTGTGAGAGAGAGAGAGAGAGAGACAGAGACAGAGACAGAGACAGAGAGACAGAAACAGAGAGACAGAGAGAGTATAGCACATTGAGGACTTCCATTTGGAGCAGATCAGAGATTTAGTTCTCAATTGGATAAAATAGCTGTAGTTCAATGAAAGGGGATGCTCCTTTCCTTAAGGAGGTATGGAAAGGCACATGACAAACAAGTCAGGACCCTTGCACCAGATCTCTTGATTATGCTTGCTGATATTTTAATGTTCTCAAGCTAAGAACAGCAATATGCTTTAAAATAACTTGCATATTTAAATTAATTTATTTTTCTTCTCTCTTAGGATTTAGCAACACTGCAATATTAAGGACCACGAGGGGTGTACCCACCCACTGAGACAATTTGGCTGATCTATTGGGAGCTCACCAAGGCCAGCTGGACTGTGACTGAAAAGCATGGGATAAAACTGGATTCTCTGATCATGGCGAACAATGAGGGCTGCTGGGAAGCCAAGGACAACGGCACGGGGTTTTGATCCTACTTCATGTTCCGGCTTGGTGGGAGCCTAGCCAGTTTGGATGTTCACCTTCCAAGACATGGACGGAGGGTGGAGGACCTTGGACTTTCCACAGGGCAGGGAACCCTGACTGCTCTTTGGATTGTAGAGGGAGGGGGAGAGGAGTGGGGAGAGGGGGAAAGGAGTGGGGGAAGGAGGAGAAGGGGGGGAGGAGGGGNGACATGGACGGAGGGTGGAGGACCTTGGACTTTCCACAGGGCAGGGAACCCTGACTGCTCTTTGGATTGTAGAGGGAGGGGGAGAGGAGTGGGGAGAGGGGGAAAGGAGAAGGGTGGGAGGAGGGGGAGGGAAATGGGAGGCTGGGAGGAAATGGAAACTTTTTTTTCTTTTCCTTTTCTCAATAAAAAAAAGTTATTATATTAATATGATTTCTCTTAATTGAAATAGAATCAAGATCTTACAATATAGGTAGGCCTTGTTCTGTTTTGTTCTTGACCTCTATTATTGTTAAATCCAAAGGTCTGTCTCCAACCTTGTCTTCTCAGGGGACACAGGCCATCACCTCCACCTGGAAATCACATTTTTATTCTAATTAAATTTAATTCATTACTTCTAATAGCTTACCAACTCCTTATCTAGCTCAACTTTCTTCTTCTTAAGAATATGTTAGATTTATCCCTATTGCTAATTCCTTTGTATTCAAGAACATAGTAGAAATACACATGCACCTGAATGCATATGCCTATGGATGCATGCACACACACACATGTTGTAAGTAAGTCCACTTTGTAAGGAAGGACACTTGTTGGTTCCCAGCTGCTCAGCCCTGAAATAATCTCACAGAAACTATATTATTTAAATCACTGCTTGGCCCATTAGTTCTAGATTCTTATTGGCTAACTCTTACATCTTAATTTAACCTATCTCCATTAATCTGTGTTTCCCCACATGATTATGGCGTATCAGGTAAAGTTTTGTCCAGCATCTCTCTCTGATGGGGCTACATGGTTTCTCTCTCTGACTCTGCCTCCTCCCCCCAGCATTTAGTTTAGTTTTCTCTACCTAAGTTCTGCACTATCAGCAGGCCAAGGCAGTTTCTTTATTCATTAATGGTAATCACAGCATTCAGAGGAAAATCCCACATCACCCCCCCTTTCTTTTTAAATAAAAACGGAAAGTTTTAACTTTAACATAGAAAAATTACAAACAGCAAAACAGGTATCAAGCAAGAATTACAGTTACAATATTTATATCTATTTTATCTTTTATCATGACTAATGAAAATTATATTATTACTATCTACTCTTCAACTTCATCAAAGTTTCCAGAAGGATATAATATTACCTAAGTAAACAGGAAATGCATTGCCAGCAACTTCCAAAATTCTAGAATTGACAGAGACATCTCACTGCCTGGACAGTAACCCAAAGTTCTTCTGCAATTTTGGAGCATCCATCTTCAGCCTATAGGCCCATGCTTTCTAAGTAAGTGATCTAACACTGAGTCACATCTCCAGTTTTCCAATTTGCCTGCATGGTTCTAACTCTTTTGTGAACTAGTGATACCTCAGTGTTTGCACTGGTTACTTTTCTCATCGCTGCAACAAAAATTTATGTGACCATTAATACTGAACTTCAATTTGACAGGATCTAAAGTCAACAAGGAATTAAACTTTTGGATTTGCTTGTGAAGGATCTTCAAGTTTTTGTTAACTGAGACTGAAAGACCCATCTATAATGTGGTGGCAAGCTACCACAGGGTAGGTTCTTGGACTAAAGAGAGTGAGTGGAAGGTCAACCGGCATCAGCATTCATCCTCTTTGCCTCCTGACTACAGAGACAATGTGACCACTCTTTATTTTATCTATCTATCTATCTATCTATCTATCTATCTATCTATCTATTTATTTTTTGCCCCTGATGTCATAACTTCATATCATTACAGGCTGCATCTCCTTGGACCCCAGCGTGAAATAAATCCTTACTCCCTCTAGTTGCTTCTTATAAGGGATTTTTCCACAGCACCAAAACCAAAAATTAAAACATCATCCAATGGACAGCTTTAAAGAAAAGAGGCTCATTTTGACTCAAAGTTTCAGAGGAGACAGTCCTTCCTGGCAAGGAAGGCATGGGGACTAGCATGCGTATATTTCTGACAGTGAGACTTTCAGAGGCTCATTGACTTGTGGTGGAACAAAAGTCAAGCATTCGAACTGGAACGAGATATGGAAATCAAGGTTAACCTCAATGACCCACTTCAGCGATGACGGACTCAGTAGCATGGGATCTACAACTCCCTAAAACATTGTTACCAACTAGGGGATCAAAGACAAACACAGGCCTGTGCATGACCCTTTACATTGAAACTGTCTCAATAATTGTTCTTATTTTCTTCTTTCTTTTTTTTTTAAAGATTGTATTTATTATGTATACAGTATTATTCTGTTTGCATGGGTGTCTGCATGCCAGAAGAGGGCACCAGATCCCATTATAGATGGTTGTGAGCCATCATGTGGTTGCTGGGAATTGAACTCTGGACCTCTGGAAGAGCAGACAGTGCTCTTAACCTCTGAGTCATCTCTCCAGCCCCTAATTTTCTTCTTTCTAATGGCTCCTTAGCAGCACATTTTCCACTAGAAAGTCTCTGAAGCCATATTTTCAGATCAATTAAAATCAAATAGGCACAACAAATACACCAAGTTCCCTGAGATTCTGACAATAAGAGACTTGTTCGAACACATCTTGTCATAAATGACAGGCTGTCTGACCATTCTCCAAGAAAGCTATCTTACAAATAACTCCTGATCAGATCTTGAGTGACCTGGCTAAATACCCAGTTAGTTGGATATGCTCCATAAGAGATTTGGTGCTCCCAGGTGCCCAGGGCGATGTCCCCAGTTAGTTCCTGGGGCAGCTGAGGACAGAGAACCTGAAATGACCCTATCGTATAGCCATACTGATTAATATCTTGCATATCACCATAGAACCTTCATCTGGAGATGGATGGAGATAGAGACAGAGACCCACACTGGAGCACTGGACTGAGCTCCCAATGTCCCAAGGAGGAGCAGAAGGAGGGAAAATATGAGCAAAGAAGTCAGGACCACGAGGGGTGAACCCACCCACGGAGACAGTGGGGCTGATCTATTGTGAGCTCACCAAGGCCAGCTGGACTACGACTGAAAAACCATGGGATAAAACCGG
>NW_026067931.1:7600149-7601487 GCF_014885135.2 Alexandromys fortis
TTTTCAATAAAAAATTATATTAAAAAAAAGAATACATTTGTGCTTTCTTCCCAACTGGATTTACTGGGATGAAAGATACCATACTAGTTAGCAGTCTCATAAATGCTTACACTGTATTTTTTTTTTTTTTTTACTGAAACTTGGCTGTTGGAGTTCGTAATGGATCTACATTTCTAACCTTCAAGAATGACTACCTCAAACCCAGAATGACAAGGACAAACATGGCATGTATTTCCACATAAGTGGATAATAGCTGTAAAATAAAGGATAACTATGCTATGATTCACAAAAAGAAAGAGTAGGTAAGGATAGTTCATGGGGGGACACCCAAATATCCCTGGAAATGGGAAAGAGAAGAGATTTCATGAGTGGACTGAGGGTAGATGGAGATAGGAATATGAGCGTTCAGGTTGGAGGAGGGCATGGAGGGACAGCTGGGGTAGCATTTCTGGGTAAGGTGAAGAAAACTGAAGACAGGGGAATCTTGCAGCAGAATATGTGAAGGATCCCAACTTGGACTCTTAGCAATAGTGTGGATAAGTAGAAGTCTCCTATGACCAGATTTGTGTCTGACCCAATTGTCATTAGAAAGTCATCAACCAGAAACTGATGGAGGCAGATGCAGAGACCATAGGCAAACGTTAGGAGTTGTTCAGGAATCTGCTAAGAAAAAGAAGAAATGAGTGTAGGAACCAGAGGGTTCAAGGACACTTAGGAATCCTCGCACAATCAACTAAACTGGTCTCATAGGGGCTTGCAGAAACTGAACCAACAACAAGGGAGCCTGCATGAGACTGACCTAGGCTCTCCATATATATGTTACAGTTGTGTAGTTTGGTCTTCTTATGGGACTCTTAATAGTGGAAAAAGAGACTGTACCTAACTCTTTTGCTGGCTTTTGGAATTCTACTTCTCATACTGGATTGCCTTGCCCAGCTTTAATACATGGGAAGGTGTTTGATCTTACTCCATCTTGATATGTCATGTTTTATTGTTACTCATAAGAGACTTGCATTTTCCTGGATAGAGAAAGAAGAGAAGATGATTTGGGATAGGAGGAAAGTAATTGGGGAGAGAAACTTGGAGGAGAGGATGGAGGAGAGGTTGCAGCTGGAATGCCAAATAAGAAGATGAATTTAAAAAAAATTAATGACTACCTAAGAAGGCTCAATTAACAACAGTCAATGGGCTAGGTTAAATCAATAACTCTGATATTGCAGGAGCTAAATGTTATAAACACAGGAATATGAAGTTGCTACATTTACATTTCTAGAATAAGCATATTCTAAAGAATTCTTATGTTGACATAGTATAAATACACACACATATGGATATATA
>NW_026067931.1:7604570-7656946 GCF_014885135.2 Alexandromys fortis
TTTTTTTTGAAGAAAGCTAGGAGAGACAGATGAAAGAACCATTGAAGCAAAGAGGGAAAAGGGACAAAATAGAAGGACAATGGAGCCAGAGTCAGAGTGTGGCTGCAGAACAAGTCACTTATGATATAGAAAATTAACTTCTGTGCATCTCAGCAAGATGAGGCTAAAAGGGGTACTGTCTTGCTTAAGGGCATTATTCTAAGGTTATTTAATGGGTTATCTGTTGTGGCGGGGAGTGTTCTTTGATTTCACAGAGTTAAAGGTAAGGCTTCCAGTTTCACAGCTCACCTAGTTCCCTGAGCCAACATTCTGCTCATCAAGCAAGAGAAGTTTCCAAGGCTGCAGCACAGCAAACAACTTGAGAAAGGAAACTTGGATATGGTGCCAACACTTGCAAATTTTCTCAAGGGTTGCTGCTAATTTGCAGCACACAGCAAAACAAGTGTGAAAGTGTGAAATGACACATGCTAGAGGGAAGAGAGGAACGGGAGGGAGGAAGCAAAGAATGGTTCTATTTTAAGAGGGTGCTTAATTTGTTATAGTCAACCGTAGCCCTTTCCTTTCATTACTGCCCACTGAATGACTGTAATTTTCTAAATAAGCTTTTGTCTGTGTTTGCTCATAAACCACTGTGAAAGCAAGCAGATAGGATTCATTCCAAGGAAATCGTAGTTGACCACAGAATTTTAGGATAACAAGAACTAGTAAAATAGAGTGGATTTGAAATAATGTACAGGGAACCTAGTCACAATAAATCATGGCATAATGAGGTATACCGGGACAAGTTGAAGAAGGAGAATAGAAAGAATAAAAAAGGAAGTGATCTATTGTTTCATTACCCTTTTTGTAAGGAAGGTTGTGCTGTAGGACTAATAGACAACATACCTCCATTAGCATGCAGCCTAGCTCAGATGAGGTCAGTAAGTTACAAAGGCACTGTGGTATTCCAGTTGTCTCATTTTCATTTCAATTTATTTACATATAAAATTAAAAATCATTATCAATAAAATATTTATCTCTCTATGTTTGCTTGACTGAGATCATTTTGCAGAGTATGTAATTCAATGTAGGACAAAAGAGAAGTACTTGAATTATCTCATACATCCCTGGGGTTATCTGGGATGGAGAGGTGGATTTGGGGAAAGCCTTCAAAGATGAGTGAGTCAAGGAGTCTCAAGCAAGAACACTGGTCAGTTTTTTCAATGTGATCCAAATAGGATAATACCTTTCTGATTCGTACTCCATATCCTATCAACATGCCAAAAGAGAAGATAGTTATGAAGTTCATAAAGGATGAAGAATTTAAAAACTAACCCTCAAGGATGATATTTGAATCTTTATCATTTTCTGAAAAAGATTCTATAAATTTTAGAAGTAAAATTAATCTGGATTGATGTTTTATCTAGCCTATTAATGAACAACCTTTAGAACACAGACTAGACTTCGAATAATTTCCTGAATTTTCATATCATCTTTGTTCCACTAGACACCTTGTCTAAAAGTTATTTTCGTACAGACATATTTATGTGGGTATTAGATATGAATGCATGGGTCAGGTGCTTAAATACTAAATCTTTCTAAGAGGAAGTAAATATTTATCATGAGCACAGGTGCTGATGTAATTAACCCTGTAACCCATTGTGAGGTCATTTGCTTGTCTAAATTGACATTCAAGAGATGGGTATGTTTCAACAGTCCTGCACTTCACCTTTCAGAAAGACAACTCAATATAATTTTAACAGCTATTTAAGTTTTCCTAGTTTAAAGGAAACCAGATCTCTATCCATTCTTTATGATAGCATGCACATGTGTATAATTTTAATACTTTATACTCAACCATGGTGAGTACATATGGGCCACTGTTACTAAATCCCATGTGAATTTTTCGAGTGTTAAAAGTTTAACTCTATTCTTGTTTATGCTTCTCTTCAAAGAATTGTAAGATTATATGAAATTCAGTTTCTTGGAATAGTTTGTAACTCAGGGATAGTTCTCCAAAAGTTTGGTAGAATTCCGTAGCAACGTGATCTCTTTCTGTGTATTTCTTCATTGGGAATTTATTACTGATTCAGTTTCTTTCTTCTTATTTGTATGAAAATTTCTCGCTAGCCTCCGTGTGTATGAATCTGGAGGGTGTTGTGTTAAGTGAAGCAATCCAGGCACACATAGATAAGCACTCATCTGTGAAAGCTGAGAATGTTGATTTCATGGAAGAGGAGAATAGAATTCTGTCACCAGTACCTGAGAAAGGGGTGAGGAGGTTGATACTGGAGGTGAGGAAGAAGAAGAAGAGGAAGAGGAAGAAGGGTGCAACAGAATATAAAGATAATTTCTAATATTTCAGAGCACAGTAACTATGAATTATATTCATATGTATATATTATAAATAAATACATATTTCTATATAAATGGCTAGTAAACAGGATTTTGAAAGTGCATATTGCCGTATAATAAAGAATGTTTATGGCAATGGATATGCCATTTATGGACTTGATCATGACACTTTGTGTTCAAGTAAGGAAATAACATGTACACACACACAAACACACACCACTATAGTATATGTATGTATATGAATGTATGTATATATGACTATTTTGTCAATTGACAATTATATTTAAAAGCTGCCTTCTTATTATAGTGTTTGCTTAATAAACCTTTATACATGCATGTGTGTTAGTGATTTTTTAAAATCATGGCAAAGGGAAACAGGATCCAAGTTACTTCACAGTGCACACATGCTAAGGGAATATTAAATTCCTCCTGAACAAGCCACTAGAATCTCAGTTCCTCTAGGCCAGGGTGGACTGTAGACATCAAACAACCCAGAAACTTCTTAGAGTTAGTGATGGAAATCAGGTGCTCTGAACTTAAGTAAAATAATGAAGGTGAAGAGGATAAGAAAGAAGGATTAGATTTAGTGCTCTTAAAAATGACATACTGTTGAACTGGTGAGATGGCTCAGCGGGTCCAGGTACTTCCTAATAAGCTAGGTGTCCATCCAAGCCTGGCTACCTGAGTTTGATCACCAAAAACATGCTGGAAGGAGAAAACCAACTCTCCACATGTATGTGCACATGAAAGAAAAAAATGGAATAAAAATTGTTTTAATTTATAGTTTGCCCACCAGTAAATTACTAAATCCTCCCAGTCAGACCGTTGCTTGTTACACTGGGGCCTTTGGCTACAAAGATTACAAGACTTCTCATCCTGAAGTGCTGATAGTCGTTAATAGGACAGCAAAGGCATAAAGACAGGAAGATTTTGCTATTTCCTGAACCAGATGAAAGTCTATTTAGATGTTTTACTCACCTGTAAAAAACAGACATACCACTAAACAACCCTGCCAGAGCCAAGAGTCCCACGAGATGCCTGTGATTAAGGAGCACATGAGCCTGCTGCCGTGTGACTGCCAGTGCCTCGTTATCACCAAGACGAAGACTAGACATTACAGCAGGGAAAGGCGGCTGTCTGTCAGAACCGCCAGCAAAACAAGGAGGCAGTGCAGGTCTGTGCTCCAGCACAAAGATGAGGCAGTGCAAGGCTGTGCTCAACCGGCGCTCTGTTGCAAAGAAGCTGAAGAAATTTACTGTGATATTTTGAAATTCTGATTGTTTTTCCTTCATGTTTCTATAAAAACATGAGAAGTCAATTGTCGGGCAACAACTTAAACATTTTTTTTTTCATTCAATACTTCTGCAAATGAAACAAAAGCACACGCTTTCACAGTAGCTTGTTGGTGAGGAAAACCGTCTGGTTCTCTCACAAATTGCTTCCCACCCACTGTTAGCAAGTACAACAAGCATGCTGGCGGAGATTCAGGGTGCCACTTAGAGTTCACCGACGCCACCTCGGAGGCTGCTGGTGCAGAACCCGATCCCCAGTGTAAGCCCTGATCCTAGAGAATCTTCGTTTTCTCTCTCGTTAAACGTGACAGCACATGATTAGAAATCAGATATTGGGCGGGAATTCAGAAAACAAATGTATGGAGGTTGTAACAGGAATGTGTAAACTTGCTAAGATGAAACATCGAAAGGCCAGGCAAATCCACAGTAAGATATTTAGTCCACAGTGTATCCCTTTATAAAAGTTAATATAGAATCTGTCTGGGGTTTAGAATTGAAAAGGTTCTCTTTGGAAATTTTCATTAATAAAAAAAATATTTTTTTTCTTCTTTTTTGGATTTTTCGAGACAGGGTTTCTCCGTAGCTTTTTGGTTCCTGTCCTGGAACTAGCTCTTGTAGACCAGGCTGGCCTCGAACTCACAGAGATCCGCCTGCCTCTGCCTCCCGAGTGCTGGGATTAAAGGCGTGCGCCACCACCGAATAAAAAATATTTTTAAGCATTTAAAAATATTTAATATTTAATAATTATTTTAATATTATACATATGATAAAATTTTCCATCTTAATATTTATTATTTTAATTTTATAATTTTAATCTTTAAAATAGTTTGATATAAGAATACTGTATTCACATCATTACTACCCCACTTTCTTCCTGTTCAACTCCTTGTATGCTGTCCTCATAACTTCCTCTTTATTATTCTTACAGGCATGTGCATGTGTGCATGAACACACACTCTCTCTCTCTTTCTGATGAGTCCATTTAGTATTGCTGATATGTGTATGTCTTTAAGGTTGATTAATTAGGACTTAATAACCTATCAGGATGCTTGTCCTTGAAGATAAATTTTTAGTTCTTCAGCAACCATTGATTGCTTATATCCCTTCATCTAGTGGTGGGGGAGTAAATGCAGATCAGTAAGTATTAAGGTCCATTTATATTGTTGTTTAATCACCAGAATGCTTCCTTTTTTAAAACTGAAATTCCTTACTTACCAAAGAGCACCATCCCTTACAGCCCATAGGGCTTACCAACTACCATTCAGTCTTGTCTGTATGATTTTGTGTACACTGTGTACCTCATATCAATGTAATCATACAATGCCTGCTCTTGTGTGACTAGCTCATTTCATCTAGCACAATGTCTCGAAGACTCATCTATGTGGCATTTTATATAAGAATTCCTTTCTTTCTCTAAGGCTGAGCAATAATAGCCTGCCAGGTATGCTTGTCCTTGATCTATTAATGGGCAACAAGGATGCTTTCATATTTCCATATTTGTAAATAAGCTACTATGAACATGAGGAGATGAAATTCCATTTAAAGCCTCACTTTCAGTCTCTTTGGGTATGTGTCTACAAGCTGGTCCATTGTTCTAAATCCGGCTCTTCTATTTAAGCAGCAGGTGTATTTTACATCTTACCAACAGTGCGCAAAGCTTCTGATTTTTCTGCATCTCTGACAATACCTGTTATTTTCTCAACCGTATTCCTGTCCTTTGTATGGCATGTCTTTCCATTGGGTGTCAGTTTGTAAAGCCTGAGTAAGCCATAATGTGAAACTTCTCTTCATGTGTGCCTTTTGGAAAAGTGTTCAAATCTTTCACTCATTTATGCATAATTATTTATCTAGAAGTCTTAGAAGGGCTAATTAAACTAGAACATAGATTTGTCAAAGCTCCAAATTGAAAAGAACTACCATTTTTTTTTATTTGAATGATATTACCTTATAATGAGAACTTCCAGAAGAGATGTTAGAACCAGTACCCAAAGTAAGCTGTGGAATAGCAGTAGTTATTACAACAGCAGTTGCATATTCCCACAAATACACAACTGTCAACATAAAAATGAAATGAGGAAATCAGCTCCTGGCTGTTTATGAATCTTTATCAAAATATGTTTGGAAGAAAATATGGGCTAGCAATGCTAAGTGAACGATGCATTTTGAAGTTTAGAATTATAAATTTGAAAGTCAAATTTTAATTTCCTTTTGCCATTTTTTTAAGTAACAAATACATTGAATAATTCAATTTTGTGTCTGTTGTCTTTTACATACAAATGAAGCTTCGATTTTGTAGGTTAGTCTACGTCTTTCCATATTCTAGGCTCCTTGCCCCTTTCAACTCTAGCATTTTGAGTACTTGCAAGTGTAACTGAACTCTGTTAGGCAGAAAACACTCCTCATCATCCATAGGCCTTCACTGTTCTTTTAGTAGTCTCATAGTAATAAATTAACCATTACTCTTCCGGGGCTTGCTCTCCTCATCTGAAAAAAAAAAAAAAGAGAGAGAGAGAGAAAATGGACAGGTTCTTCATTCCTGCCATCTGCTCTCCGCAGGCAGCTATGGTGGTTTACTAACTGTGCTCCAGAGACCTAAAGCACAGCAGCTAATGTCAGGGACTGATAAAGTCTGGGGTCTGGAACGTGGAACGAAAGGGTTGGCTGTGTAGATGCAATGGATGCCCCTACTTTGCACACTCACACTTCCGAGAGGCTGAGCTCCTACCTGTATAACAGATTAATTCTTGATTATATGATTCATTTGAAGTCAGAATTCATTTAAAGCTGCTTACATTTTTGAGTTATAACTCTGAAAAGACTGGGTCTTTGAAAACTTACTTTAGGAAAAGGAGGAAGTGTTATTACATGGACTAATATTACTTGAATAATTACTATCTTCACATTATGATTCTTTCTTAATCTGATGGATTACAAAACTATTTCCTCCAAAAAGGATTTTGTACCAAATTATTGTTGCATATAAATGAAATAGCAGCTTTTATTATATTTTTGACAAATGAAAAAGAAGGATTCCATGATCTTTCTGCCCTAGGATTTCTGACAAGGCTTCAGAAATAGATTCAGATAGATTTTAGCTATCTAATTGAAAATAGGAGGTCATTAGTCAGTATTTTGGAGGCAGGATTTGCTGGGTTTTTTTTTAAGAATTGCATTTCTTTCCAAGACCCATGCATCTGTCCACTTCATCTCTACTTATTCTGCTTAACCTGTAAAACAAATTGTAAAACCAGAAATCATTTGATTCTTTGAAACTTTAATTTTCCATTAGTATATAATTTTTGTTTAGCATTTTATGTCCTGGAAATTTTGCTTAGAGATAAATAATAGAGGCTACATTATGTTAAATAGGGGTAAAAAACATAACGCTGACAATAGATACATAAATCAACAGGAGATGGACAGATAATAGACAGATCACAGATTTTCAGGAGTTTGGATTGCATGTTCCTGTTCAACTTTAAAACTTGATGCAGAAGGGAAATAATATTACTTGAGTAAGCAGGAAGTGTAATCAAGCAAATTCCAAAATGTCCCTTCTCTGGTCTTCGATGGGGTTGAAGACTAGATAGTTGTAGTTACTTTCCTCTCATGACTTGACCAAGTTATTTATAATATAAGACTTAAACTGCTTAGGATAGGATAATCATTGAAACATGTATCACATGTTTCTTGCTTGATATTGTTTATGCTGTTGTAATTCTAATTTTTATATCTGATTTGTTCTTATTGTATATAATTTTGTATTAGGCTTAGAACTGTCTTATTTAAACAAAAGGGGGAGTTGCTATAGGAATTCCTACAGCAAGTAGCCTTTTAGTTACCCGCCCACTTGGGAGTGGCCTCTCTATATAAATGTCAATGTACAGTATGCTTCTGACCTCTTTTCTGGCTGCGGGATTTGGTTGATGTTCCCCAATTGAGCAGAGGACTGTAATCTGTGAGTCTACCCCTAAATAAATAACCTTCTATTCTACAAAAAAAAAAAAAAAAAAAAAAACTTGATGCAGATGGAACATAACAACGAATAGGTTTATATTTGTGAATATTTTCTCAAATCATGAGCTGCTTTAGGAGACTGAAGAATATATCTCTTACCAAATATGTATTTAATATTCCCAAGCCTGACATTTGATGACTATTTTGTTCAATTCTAAGTTTGAATCATGACGGTCTGGAGTAAAATGTGAGGGGTAGGGCGCTGACCATGTGTTTTGAGCCCCTTGTTAATGAGAGAACCAAGCTCCACATCCGTGCTTGCACTGGACTTCAAGAGTCTATATTTTTAACCATGGCAGTGATGACTATTTTCTTCTGAGAGAGTGATGATTTCACCTAAATAATATATCTTTAAGAATTCAATATGGATATTTATTATGGTTTTGATTAAGTATACCTTGAGTTAAAAGATTGATATATTTAAATATGTAGTATATATAAATAATGAAAACTTGAATAAAAATGGCATTACAGGGGCTAGAAGAATGGCGCAGCAGTTAAGAGTGTGTAATTCTCCTGTAGAAGACTCAAGTTCAGTTCCCAGGACCTACATCCGGACAGCTCATGGACACCTGCAATTCCAGCTTCAAGGGCTCTAACACCTTTTTCTAGCCTCCACAGGCAAATGAATATCCCCTCTCTCCTACTTACACACATAGTTAATAATAAATTATTTTAAAATAGGATGTTATAAGTATATATAAGAGTAGTTGCTAATTACATTTTTGTTCTTTTTTATTTTATTTAAATAACTTTTTTTCATTTATTTTACATACCAACTAGTTTCCCTTCCCTCCTCTCCTCCCACCCTCTACCCCTTTTCATCGACCCCTCCCCATCCTTTCCTCCTCCATCTCCATTCAGAAAGGGGCAGACCTCCCACGGGCTTATACAAAGCAGGGCACATCAAATTGGGGCAGGATTGAGCTCCTCCCCTTTATGTCTAGGCAGGCCAGGTAATCCAGCATGGGAAGCAGGTTACCCAAAGCCAGCTAGACACCAGGGAGAGGTCCTGCTCTCCTGTTAGAAGCCTAAGAGACCAAAATGTAGGATTGTCACATACCTGCAGGGGGCCTAGGTTGGTGGTATGAAGGGTTCCTAACTGTTGATCCAGTGTCCATGAGCTCCTGTGAGCTCAGGTCAGCTGTCTCTGTGGGTTCCCTCATCCCGATGCCCCTGGCTGGTATCATCACTCCCCTTTTCTTCCACAAAACTCTCAGCGCTCAACTCAATGCTTGTCTGTGATCTCTGCCTCTGCTTCCATCAGTTACTGGCAGCAATTGAGGAAGTCACCAATTACATGTTTAAATGATAGTATACCCAGTATGGATAACAAATTGTGTGCATAGTAGACATGAAACCATAGAGCAGTGATTCTCAACCTATGGGTACCAACTCCTTTGGGTCAACTTGTAATAATGAAAATACATTTTGGGTATCAGGTGTTTATGTTACAATTTGTCATAGTAACAAAATTACAGCTATGAAGTAGCAACAAAAATAATTTTGTTTGGGGTTCCCCACAATATGAGGAACTGCATTAAATGGCCACAACATTAGAAAGGCTGAGGACCACTACCCTAGAGGAACTTGCACAAAACTCTGTAAAACAACAAGTTCTTCAAAATATATTTAGAACTTGGATACTCCCCCATGTCATCTCCTCTGTCTTTAGTTAGGTAAGAGTCACTCACATTGGAGAGCAGGATGGAAGAGAAAACTTTCAAATTCCTGTCTCTGTAAATTCTAACCACAACAGTCTTCCCCTTGCCTCTCCAGCATTTATGCTTTCCTTTTGACAAATTAAAACCTCTTCTGGGGACACTATATTGTGTGATCTATTTAAAATAAAATTTGGAAGTTGACATTTTTTTAAATATTTATTTACTTATTATGTATACACTATTCTGTTTGCAGGCCAGAAGAGGGCACCAGACCTCTTTCCAGATGGTTGTGAGCCACCATGTGGTTGCCAGGAATTGAACTCAGGACCTTTGGAAGAGCAGGCAATGCCCTTAACCACTGAGCCATCTCTCCAGCCCCCAGGAAGTTGACATTTTTCAATACCCACAATGGCATTCTAAAGTCTTCTCTGGGGCCTCCAGAGCACTGTTTGAGCCCTGACCCTATTGCCATTTCCTTCCCTTAAACTCATGTTGTAGCTTATAGGGCTCTAAAGGCCAAGTACTTCCTAAGCTTCCCCAACCCAGTCTTTGGGTATATAGTCCATTTTCCTAAAATATTCTTTCAGTGGCTCATATTTTCAGGTTAGAGCTTAACTATCATCTCAAATGCAATCTGTAACTAGAAAAAGGAGGCCATAATTCTCTTTTCTTATTTCTTATGGCAAAACTTTTTTTAACTTTTAAAGTAATTTATTTCTTTTAGTGCATTTACAGAAGGAAGTGCCAGACTACAGCTTACACAAGTTACAGTCATGTATGTTTAACCAACCATTCTATCCAACTCTTATGGAAGGCATAAGAGTAATTGCTATATTGGTGTATCAAGGAAGCTGTTGTCTCCTTGGTAAAATCACAGGAATTGTAGTTTTTGCCTCTATCACAATCAGGCAGACCAACAGTAATTTATTATTATGAATTACTATGAAGTGTTAAGGTCTTACTTCAAAGAATATACTATTCTTTAAATGCTTGAACAAACCCTCTCTTCTTTTAAGTAAAGAACTCTAATTTTATTGAAAAGGTATGAAAATGATAAAAGAAACATGTTATTCCCCATGATTATTTAGGAAAATGCTACTTTAACCATTGCATCAACATCGGAAGTAATTAAGGCAATTCACTAAACAATCTGACTTCTTTGCAGAAGCAAAGCCAAAAGTATATTCTAAAAATATAAATATTTTCTGTTATACAAATATACTTCCTCATTTTTTAGTTTAATTAAAGGTACTAGATTAATGATATTTGACATTAGTTATCATTATAATCAACAACATTCCTGAAAAGAACAAAATCTCTATGGTTTTCCCCTTTGTGATTCTTTTCCATTTAAAACACTCATTTAAAAAAGTATTCATTTACACACACACACACACGTGCGCATACATGATTGACTTGTTTCTCACAGCATTTTGAATGTCTGCTACCTTTGTTCCATTATCACTTAAGAAAGACTTTAAATTAAATTTGCTTTAGGAGATACTACCTTTTGTGGAACATTAATTATTTTTTAGTGAAAGATAGGGATATTCAAGATTATAAAGTATTCCCGATGAATTACAATGAGAAGGATTATATTCCAGAGCACTCAGCATCAAACCCCTTACAAGATACTCAAAATTTCTATCAAGAGAAAGAATTGACACGTTATCTATCCCTTCCCTGTAAGTATCTTAGAAAAAGGTCAGACTTTGTTTGGAAAGCAAGGAAAAGTGGAGATAAAGAGACACAGCAAAAAAAAATCTGCTTTTAACAGACTATATTTAATCTGTAGCTGTTAAGAGAAAGGCATAAATATATTCCAAAGTTCTTTTTGCTTAGTGCCTTCATGAAGTACTTGAAAAGATCTCATACTAGTGACTTACCAGCACACACGAAAGCTCTAGAACAGAAAGAAGCAAATAGGAGTAGATGACAGGAGATAATCAAACTCAGGGTAGAAATCAATAAGAGAGAAACAAAGTAATTCCACTAAAATTATGAACAAGACAAGGTTACCCACATACTCTCTCTATATTTATCTATTCAATATAGTACTTGAGGTTCTAGCTAGAGCAATAAGACAACTCAAAGAAAATAAAGAGGGTACAAATTGGAAAGAAAGAAGTCAAAGTATCATTCATTATTCACAGATGATATGATATATACATATGTGACCCCAAAAATTCTATCAGTGAACTTTTGCAGATGATAAGCACCTTTATACTTTAAAACTTCTACTATACACATTTTTCCTACTACACTCAAAGTTATGAACTATACATATAAACCTAACTTTTTCTTCTTATAAGAGGAATACATGGAGACATACGTTTTCTTTAATATGCATCCATCACCCTTTATAAGTATATAGTTATTGCAATGTTGGAGAACATGATTGTGGAGATTGTAACTAGAATGGAGTGAAGAAGAAATCAATGATGATAAAAAAAAAAACCATTTGCTTCAATATAGCGAGGAGTCCAGATAAAAAGTCTATTTCAATTACACACTGCTGTAAAATTTATAAATAATGCAGCTAGAAAAATAATGAACTTGTGTAGGATTCTGCCAATGTTGGATTGTCTGTAGACTGTTAGTAGGGAGATGTGCGTAGAATGGAATGGATTACCCCATCTTCTAAGAGGAAGAACTAGACCTGGGTATTGTTCAGCCCCATTAGAGTACAGAAAATGACAATGTCTTAGAGTCAAGATGGTCTTAGAATTTGGTTAAATAGATAGAAATAAAGACTAAAATGTTTTATAGAACTGTTTATTCTTATTTAAGATGGTTAAGTATGAAATATAATTGTACTAGAATCTTCCGCATGAAGATGAAGAGCTGGATCATGGACTGTTAAGGAATGATGAATTAGACATGTATATAAACAAAGAGCTGGAACTTATATTATCAACAACAAAGGATTGTGAGGCATAGTCTAAGATTGCTGTGCATAAAAGCATTACTGTGAGATTACCGAGGGAGCAAAAGTTATTTATTGGGGAAAAGGAGGTATCCATTTAACACCATACTGTGAAAGAAAGAAACATTTCTACTTTCTCATACATTTTTCTAAGAAGAAATGATTAATCAGAAGAAAGAGGCGTACCTTCCCTGTTAATACCTGATATTCTATTACCATAACTTCAAGAATTGTAAATAACATAATGAATAATAATAAGCTAATAATCTGATATGATTCTTCTATAGCTTACTTATTTGAAATTCATTATTAGGAAAATTAAAATGCATAAAGCTAGCTAACTATAACTGTTATGGATTCTATGGAATTATCACTTATAGTTGACTATGATGCTTTCTGTTTGGGGGATTGTTTTGCCAATGCCAGTGATCCAATGCCAGTGATCCAGTGACTGTAATCCAATGCCAGTGAATCAGCCATCCTGAACCAGGGACTAAACGAGATGTTCAAAACTACAGTTCAGCTACTGTTCCTAGGGCTAATTACAGGAGTTGATGGATTCTTACATAGAAATTTAAGAAACAAAATGGGAGAGTGGATATTCAGGTTGGCTTGATGATAACAACAAAGAAAAGTAAGAAAACAAACAAACACTTCTTCCTAGTCCACATCAATATAAACACCAGCAAGACTCTGATAGTATGGCAGCTCATTCCTTCATCAAACCTTCATCCTGAGAGGGAAGGAAAGAGGAAGGTGCTAGAGAATCAACATCAAATGGCCACGTGCTGTGTGTAACAAATGGCTCCAGCAATCAAACAAAAATGTAGGACAAGAAATCTAATGAAAAGGAAGGAGAGAAGGCAATAATCCATAAAGAAAGAATAAAAATACTTGAAATGGAAATAGACAAGCTTGTTTTTTTTTTTTTTCTAAGTTCTCCAGCAAGATCTCCAGGAATTTACACTTGGATCAATGTAGCTATCATCAAGTAACATGGGGCATCCCAAGAAACTGAACACATTTGTATGTAGTAGACACAGAGCAACTTGAAATAAGTGAGGATTTCAACAGGCACAGAGCAACTTGAAATAAATGAGGATTTCAAAGAATAAGACTGTGACTCTGCAGGGACTCTGATTTCTAGGTTGTGCCTTCACAGGTCATCAAGCTGGCCCAGTACAGAGAAAGCATCTGCTTAGGTGATTTGACTCTGGCAATAGACCATATGTAGCTCTTCTCTTTGTAGACCTGGCTCTTTCTTTACAAACAGTCTTTCTAAACAAAACATGTAAGTGCCTACAGCTTTCAAAGGACAAAGTCATCTCTACTGTTCCTGCCTATGACTGTTTGATTTATTTAAATATTTTCTTGTTAGTATAAAGTAATGAATATCTAGGATTTAATTTAAAACAATATGTTCATTGTTTCTTTTGGATGATATCTATATTACTACATACATGCAAAGCCCTAAATTTTATTGACTATGCAACCTAGCTAGTCACTGTAGGAAATGGTTTAGAAAGAATTAAAGTCAACTGTAACATTTCTCTTGCCTATTTACTGCCTAGGTGGTGTTTAGCAAATCCGTGTTTACTTGACCTCAAGAAAAGTAAGCATTTCCATGGAGTGCCTCAATCAAAGGCATGTCTTTTCCCAGAGGACTGATCACATGGCTTCATGCCACTAATTTCCAGGCATAATTTTCCTCATCTCCACATTATTTGACATGCTGTTTTATGAAGCAACTAAGTCATTTGGTAAGCCATCTTCCTTATAAGCTACAGCAGTATTGAAAATACAGAATAATATTTTTTGTTATCTTCTAACCATTGAGATTGGGATGACCTTGTAAAGTTGAAAGAAGTAACTTATGCACATCTAAGAATCAGGAGACCTATTGGCTTCAACTCTTGGACTGTTCCCACCATAGAAGTAGTACCAAACTAGGCTGTTAGGAAATAGGTCATGGATGAGAGAACCAATGGGCCTCATCCAACATTTATTTCATTTCAGATCACGCTAAGGTGGCCATATGGAGCCCATGAGACCACAGACAATTAATTCTATATCTATGATGAAGCTCACCAACACAAGCAGAGTGCATCCATAATCAAAGTAATAGGCCAGTCCAATAGCCTCTAACAAATGATAGTTAATTTTACTTTATCATATTCTGGGGCAGTGTTTTATGAGGCAATAGATTGATAACAAACACCAAATTTGTGCCATATGAACACATCCATTTAAAGAATTGTGATCTAGAATTTCATCAAGTTTATAGGCTTGACTCTCCTTGTGAATTCTTTATAAATGCAGGCCTTCTCCTTGCTGTACACTTACAGTGAGTTCCATATAAGGATTGTGATTCATCGGTGACATTATAATGCAGTATTAACTGGTCAAGTCCCAGCACAAAACAGACCTTGCCTGAAATCTTTGTATCATAAGTTGGATTTATGGTCTTTGATAAGGAAATTAATTTACCTCTTCTTTAATAAACATAGAATAATGACATCACATTAAAATAAATGTCCATGTTGGTGTCTACTTTATAACATGATTTCTGGGATAAACCATTTGACAATTGGTTCCTCATGTATAATATGTCATTGTATTTTATTTCAAGCATTTTATCATGCTACTAAAGCCTTAGTATTTCTTATTAATATTAGGGCAATAATATACTATTCAACTCTCATGATTCCCAGTTTCTTTAAAAAATTCTGCATATTAAAAACAAAAGAAAAATGTTGGCTGGGAAATTGGTCAGTGGGCAAAACTCATGCTGAAAAATTATGAGGAGCTGTGTTATGCCCCAAGAATCCACATAAATCCAGAAATTATAGCCTGTAACTGTAATCCCCATGCTCTACTGTGAAATGATGCAGAGATCTGAGAATCCCAGGGAGTTTTTAGTACATTTACCCTGGCACAGTAAGTTGATAACGATGGAGCCTCTGCCTCAAATGAGGTAGAGGAAAGGATTGACATGTTCATCTTGGCAAAGGGCTACCTGCACTCAGACACACTGCTATACATACGAATGTACATATATTTAAGATGGAATAAGAAAGTGACTATATAAAAAAATAGAAAGAAATATTTTGAACACACAATACTTGTCTTAATATCAATTGGATCATTTGACGTGTGCATTAGAAGGGGGCTACTATTTGAATATATATTTTTGAAAAAAGAGAGCAAAATAGAGACAACTCAGGGAGTTAAGGTCCGTTCCTTGCCCTGCGAACACTAAAAAATGTGCTGAAGGCAGGCTCTGCTGAGTTCCACATATTGAGTACTGTCTTACAGGGCCTTTTTTTTTCATCTTCACATGAAACATCCTCGCCATGTGGTTACACTGATGAGGGTGATGTCTGATAGTACAGCAATACTGGACAGTTAGGGGAAGTCACTTATCTATGAAAATCAAAGAGAGTGCTATACTTAAAGATAAAAATCTTAGGTCTTCTCTACTGAGGTAACTTTTCTAAAAAATAATATCTTAATACTCAGTGCTCCTGCTGCTTATGACCTGTGTTCATCAAATACATCTTCACAACTCAGGCATCCAGAGTAGTCAAGATGGAAACTTCTTCAAAGAGCAATTTCTTTCGAGTCTGACTGGCTTTGTTTTGTTATTGCTAAATGTAGACCAATTGCTTTTTTTTTTTTTCCCCTTAGAAATGTCCGTTCGGCTCCACTCTTTCTGAAATCCACTTTTCCTGTGTTTCGTTTGAAGATTAAATCCATCTGTAACTATAATTTGCTTTGGTTCAGAGAAGATAGAGTCATTTGTTCTGAAGTTGAACACATTTAAGACACTTTGATCTTTATCACTGAAATCAGGCACTTAAAATGAAATTCTTCTTTGGCCAATATAGAGATCAAATAGCAGATTAGTGAGTGATGCACACTTGGTACAGTATGGCAATCATTCACCCTAACAATAACAGAAATGCTACGTAAAAAGCATTTCACTTCCAAATAAAACATCTTCCTTATTTGATGTCTTGTAATTGGGGCATATCAACAGAAATGAACCCTCTTCTCCCCAAGTTGTTATTGGTCATATTGGTTTTATCAGAGCAATAGAAACCATCAGGTATCTGTCTCTGTTTTTATGCTTGAGGAGTTTCTGATTTTGTTTATTTACTTGTTTTTAACCAAGAAGGAAAGCATAGGTTACTATGTTCTTAAAATCCTTGAATAAACATCCTTCTTCTTTTCCTCTGTGATTAAAATTTGAGTCATGGTTTTCTTGGGAAAGTTTGTATTTTACTATAATATTTTTCCAAATATTCTCTTATTCTTAGCATCAGCCTGTCGTCTGACTCTTCTTAGGCAAAGGGCAGACCAAGAACTTAAGCATTCTTGCTTTGTATCATGGATCCCACCAGTACTTACTGCCAACTTATGATAAGCCAGAGAAAATTCTAGGGGACAATGAAAATATAAGCAAACCAGAAAAGCCATTACATATACTGAGATACAATAAGATGCATACATGTGATAGCTCGATTACCACATATATTGCTGTGAACAGCCAGTTTCTATGAAATCAGAAAGAAAGAGCTATACTGCGGTTAGAGTCTCAGAAAAGCCTTGTTGGTAGAGAGATATTCAACATGAATCTTAGAGGCTTAAGAAGTAGGACAAAATATGTGGATTCTTAGTAGTAAGGTGGCTCCTGTGTGTATAGTAGAAAAGAAATTTAGTATGGCCAAAAGATGGAACGAATGCCTGTTTTAACACCAGGTCAGTCATATACTACGACTACAACAAAGACTATATAAAGACTGAAGATATCTCTGAAAACAATGCTAAGTAGCTGACAAAGAAATGAAATACAGACACAGTTTGTCCTGTAATCTGGGGACTAAACAAAGGCATTTAGCGTCTGCTTCTTGCAGTCGGGGAGACAGGTGACTTATTAAAGTATGTTTTCTGCAGGGTGGGGTGTGTTCTAAAAGTTGAGTGATCTGTGAGTTCTAGTTTTTGCTAATACAGTTCATGAATGAAGGCAAAGCATTCAGTACAAAAGAGGCAATGCATAGGAATTCCTAATCAGCTTCTTATTTCTCAATTTAGAAAGAATCATCTTTTCTTTTACAATTAATGTTTTATTGCTTAAAATCAATTTGAGTACCTCCTGGACATCAGATATCCTGCTAGATATTGCATGGGGTATAAGAACATTAAAACACTCATAATCCAAAGGAAATTGAGCTCCACTTAAAACTGCCTCTTGCCTGAGACTCTATCCCATCAGTGGATCTCTGAGGGCCTTCAGAAAGGGATCTAGTCCATTCTACCACGCCCTGGTTGAGGAGACACAGAGACAGTATATAAGAACATGAATTCCTCCTCACTGAAGCAAACGCCTCTTATTTATTGAACAACATCACATACCCAGGATTTGATGTAGATGCTCTCCACTAATCATTTCTATTATTCTATGGGGGTAAAAATCTGCACTTCACATGCAAGGACCTTGTTGAAATAAGAGCGGCGGAGGGGCTGCGTCCCCAACACCCCGGCCGCTTGGCTAGCTCATGCCCGAAATAACAACACACAAACTGTATTCATTTAAGAACTGCTTGGCCCATGAATTCTAGCCCTTACAGGCCAATTCTCGTACCTGGACTAGCCCATTTCTAATAATGCGTGTAAGCACCCCAAGGTGCGCTTACCGGGAAGATTCTAGCCTCCATCCATGCTGTCTGGGTGCAGAGCAGAGTCTGACCTCACTTCCTCTTCCGCCCAGCATCCTATTCTGTTTCCTCCTCCCATCTATGTTCTAAGCTATGAGGCCAAGCAGTTGGTTTATTATAATTAACCAATGACCTTCCTCCATCAGGACCTCAACTGTTTACAGCCGCTAAGTCATCCACTGAAATTCAGGCAAGTAAAATGAGAAATAAATTTTGTATAGATTTGTGTCATTCTAAAGATTTTGGCCTTCTACCATTGAGCCTCTGAGTTAATTTCAGGTCGTACTAAGACAAATATCATAGCAGTACATTTTGGACATTTTCATTTACTATCACACCTGGGTTTTTGTGGAAGCATCTCTGTGTATAATGTACTCAGATACATTCAAGACAGGAACAGCATGAAACATCTCCAAACATTTCCTTGGCGTTTTATAACATGGCAAAATATCCTCTCATCATAAAATGGTAACGGGTTGAGGCTGGTTATAGCCATGCATCACTTCCTAATTTAAAATGATGCCCTTCTTAATAATGTAATTTCACAGAACAATAAACAAAACAGCCATCTGTTTATTTTTATATTCCACCTCAGGATCAGGAACAAGGGTTTGTGATATTTGAGAGGACTCTTTGGGCAATCTGAAGGAAAAGTGTTTAAGGAAATCACCGTGTGAATAATAAGCAAGGAATAATGGTGATCCTGCCTGCCTTCTTCCTCTGTCTGACAGAGCAGAGCCACGGCTGCACAGGAGAAGGCTGGAAGTCTGCTTTGGGCCATGCTTCCTGGTTCACAAGAATGGTTACTGGCTGAGAAAGTCATCTGGTCACAGAACTGAGACCTATCAGCTGCTTGGCAATGTAGTGAAGGGAGAGGAGAGAGGGAAGAGAAAGAGAGAGAGAGAGAGAGAGAGAGAGAGAGAGAGAGAGAGAGATTGATTTATGATCTTTTGAAATTGCAATTTTCAAAGTTTATATGCATCTGCCTGAAAAACAATATAGCAAAAGATTCTTACAGGTGTGGCAAAGAGGGTTCCGTTGAAGCCATCCATGCCAAGGAGATATATAGAAGATATCTACTGGATTTCAACTTATGCCTCAGGACACATAGGATAAAATTCATCCTTCCTGGTATAGAATAAAGGATGTGTAAAGGAATTCAGTCCCATGATTTGCCACAGTTTAGAAGCCAGACAAAGCCTTTCCAGTGTACTCGGCAGGCCATATTGTTTCCTTTTCTGAGCTGCCCTTTACAGGGCCTTTATCTGGAATAATTTCCCCTTATTCTAATAATGCTTTTTTCCTAGAGAAAATTTTATCTTTTCAGTTCAACTTTAAAATGGTTTGCAGCTTCCTCCATCTTAAAGCGATCCAAACCTTCTGGTTTTCCTGTAATTATCTTTCTGAGGCATTTCAAATGCTGTATTTAATGAATGGATTTGCTTACACTCTCACATTAGCCATCTATTACTGAGTATTAAATAAATAGCCGTGTATATTGTAGTGGAGTTGTTTTCCTCGTGGGACATCCACCGTCTGTCATCAGGAAGTCAGCTTGCTGTGGTGACCTACAGGATACCCTAGCCTGCAGCCATGGCAAAGAAAAACACATAAATACGGTGATATCTAGGTCATGATAATTTAATGAGATTGTTGATATTCTTCGTGGAATGGGGGGCTCGCCTGACCTCTGAAGTTCTATTTCTCTCCTCTCTTCCCCGTTGCTGAGGTTCTCCAGCACAGAGATGTGGTGGGTACTACATTCTGTAGAAGACAGCTTGACTGGGGTGTGGGACTGTGACATAGTTCTTATCAAGTCAATTGACACAGAATCACCACCACCCTGAAAAGTTGCAAAAGTCAGGCATTCCCTTTATTCAGGGCTTTGAAGGCTTCCTGGGTCCTGTATGGTGTAAATGACAATGTTCTCCCAAAAACAGCTCTTTCTTGAGCATGAAGGGCCATCCTGCTGCTCCAGGGCCCATGTCCTAAGGTTTTGTACAGAGTAAGGTTTGTCCTCTCCTTTCTACCAACCCTGTCATTCTGTCCTTCCCCTTTATTTCTAACAGCTAGATCACCTGCTAGACAGGGACGGACTCTTCTTTGCTCTTTACATGCCTTACGAGGAAGAGATATATCTTTATGTGTTCCAGGAAAAATCAGGACAACAGTTAACTTTTTTCAGAGACCATAGTTTTTGATGAGCTTTCCCAAATGTAACAGTCCATCACATCTGTCACAGTTTCGGTCATTAGAAGCGGCACAGTTCTTCTAGGTTACAGAGAAAACAAAGGGAGCATGTGGGACATAAATACTAGGAGTTTTCATCACCACAGGGGTGCCACATAACTATATAGCATATTATGTTATGTTCTATATAACATCTTCTCAACTAGAAAATCTCTGTAAGGACTAAGTCAATCTCAATTTCCATGTCTTTTTTATTCATGATAAACTAAAATTCTGAAGCAAAGGTCACAATTATGTTGAAGATTCTACCAGGTTGATTGGCCGGTTAGAATTTTATGATCATGAAGAGCTAGAATGTTATGGAATTAGAGTCCAAATGATTTTTGGCTTATTAGCTACCTTAACAACCATTCATTGCCTACTTCTGTGTCAGACATAATTTCAAACAGCAGCTGAAACTTCTGGAGCAGTGACATCACTGTATCTTCCACTACCCTATGTGTTCTGACTCATTAGTACATCTGAGCTATAGCAGATCCACGTGATTTGCTGTAACCACTTATATGATGTCTCCATCGATATATTTGTTAAAGATCTTCGTTTATGACTTTTCAGTTGTTGTGATTATAAAAGATTCTATTCCTGCTTCCATATTGGAGAATGTTAATTGGACTGACGTAAATCTGTGTTCTAGGGTCATAATCACTCATATTTTGTTCAGAATAAGCTGCCTTTAATTACCTTGGTATTGAGAGTAGAACTATGTGTTTACACTGGCTCATATCAAGAGTAGAAAATATCAAAGAGAGAGAGAGCGAGAGAGCGAGCAAGAGAGAGAGAGAGAGAGAGAGAGAGAGAGAGAGAGGTGGATGGGCAAGTAGAGGAAGCCAAGGTCTCATTGTTCCTTAACCCCTCAAAAGTTGGGAATTGGCCAGTCTATGGAAATATTGTTTGGAAGGTAGGAGCAATATTTTGTTATTATTGTCATGATAACAATTGGAAAGTACGTAACAATTGATATTTCTAGATTTACAGCCTTAAGTATTGGGCCTAACAGAAGAAGGTCTATAGCAGTGTTCCTACACAGGTCAGAAATGGAATCACAGAAGTTAGAAGTAATATTAACACGACCATCATTTCCTGGGGGTGCTCCTCACAAGACATTTTAGCACTTTTCCAAATGTCCTTGTGACTAAAACACGGACATTTATAGTTGCAATGCTATGTAATAAATAGAAGTTCAATTATCTTAACTGTTTTATCCAAAATGAATTTAAATTTAAGCTCATTTCTCCTTCAAAGCAAATTGAAAAGATTATCAGCCTTTTGTTCCCATACCACTTGATGTAACCTTTTTCTTGAAATCTACTCTCTCTGCCTCTCTCTAAATATGAATATGATGGGCAATCAAAAATAATTAAAATCTGATGCCTATTCTCAGACTCGATTGCCATATGATATTGAGATGTTTCTTGAAAAAAAATACATATTGCCATATGATATTGTTTGAGATGTTTCTTGAAAAAAATACATATTGACAACTTGAATCCCAAGCTACTAACATTAGGAAAGAGTACTGAAAGGGACATGATTCCCTTATCAGGGTCCCATCCTCATCAGAGGATTAGAAAGATGCTTGGGGATAAATTTCATCTTTCCACAGGGCGATGGTGGCACACGCCTTTAATCCCAGCACTCGGGAGGCAGAGGCAGGCGGATCTCTGTGAGTTCGAGACCAGCCTGTTCTACAGAGCTAGTGCCAGGACAGGCTCCAAAGCCACAGAGAAACCCTGTCTTGAAAAACCAAAAAAAAAAAAAAAAAATTCATCTTTCCCATTTTAACTCTCTTTTCCTCTCCTCCCTTCTTCCCCTGTCTACTTCCTGGTCCTGGGATGGAGTGATTCCATGATCTTGGATTTCTATGGCTCTAGAATTTCAAATCAATATACTTGAGTTTCTTATGAACTACTGGCTGTGATATTCTGGAATCACACAGTATGTGAAAAACTAGATGACTGTACTGTGCACGTGCCTTCCTACATTCTGTACAGGATACAGCAGAGCAACAGGACAAGGATGAATAGCTAGCTCTTCTAGGAGGCCAAAGATGAAAGAAATGTGACCTGATTCAGACTTTCATTTGGAAAAGATTCTATGCCAAGGTTTGGCTATTTATCCAAAGAAACCAGAAATCTAAGGAAGATAAGTTATGGACCCAACTTCTCAAAATTCATTCAATCTTACTAAAAGCTCATTTTGACTATAAAGGATATTTTTGAACTGAAGTTGTATTGTGTTTCACTATATTTTTCTGTCCTAACCAGCATTGATTTTGTTTGCTAAATAGAAAATATTTACGATTTCCAATAAATTAAGAACATTTTACTACAATTTTTAAGCAAAAAAAAAAAAAAGAGAGAGAACATATACCAGACACTTCTTATAGCAGATCTTTTCTGCTTATTACTCAAAGAGGCAATGATAATCATCTCAAGCTCAAGGGAACTGAGACTGAATTGGCTGGCAATTTAGATGCACAAATAATAAAGTTATTTACATGGGTCAATTGGATTGTAGCTTCAGAGTTAATAAAGGACAGTGAATAGTTTCAACCTCAAATATTTCAGACTTAATTCTACCTCAATTTTCTTTGCATTTTGCTCTTATTAATCACAAATTGAAAATAGAAAAAAAAGTCATAGCATCCATGTTGACTACACCAATTTACGCATTTAAGCCGCAGGACGATTATGTTTGTATTTGATTTTGATTTATTTTCATAACAGAACACAGTAGATAAAAGAGATGCTATCTCCAGCTTGACTGTGTTTACAATTTATTATCAGTCAAATGTACTGAAGATTAATAACTCTACTGCTAGAAAGTGAATTTTATAGAGAAATCTTGTTTTATTATTTTATTTTTAAAGAGACTTGAGGCAGATAGGAAAGGCCCCTATAAAGCTAACATGCTTATTGGCCCACCTTAGAGTTTCTTTAAAAAAAGATTCAGAAGGCTAGGTGGATTAACTTAGTTGTCACAGTTATTATTGAAAATGACCACTGTCTCTAAAAAGCACTGGTAACAAAAGATGTAGAAGATGTGGCAGGAGAGATTTAATGAAAAAGCATCACTTCATAAAATTAAGAGATGAGTATTTATTAGCTATAATTATACAAACATATTTTACAAATTAAAAAAAATCCAAGCTGACTATGCCTGTCGTCTCTCCTGGTTGTCATATTCAAAATTAATATGTGCTGGGAAATTTTATATCAGCTTGACAAAGCCACCTGAGAGTATTGAACCTCAATTAAGAAAAATGCCTCCATAAGATCAGGCTGTAGGTAAGGCTGTAGGACATTTTCTTAATCACTGATTGATGGTGGAGGGCCAACCTCATGTGGGTGGTGCCATTCCTGGGCTGGTAGTCTGAGTTCAAAAAACAGACCAAACTAACCATGATGAGCAAGCCAATAAGCAGCACTCACCCATGGTTTCTGTAACAGTTGCTGTCTTCAGGTTTCTGCCCTGTATGAGTTCCTGTCTTGACTTCCTTCCATAATGAATGGTGATACGAAAGTGTAAACCAAGTTAGCCCTTCCTTCTCCAACTTGCTTTTTGGTCATGGTGTTTAATCACAGCAACAGTAACCTTAACTAAGACACCATATAAGTACACGTTCTTGGAAGTATAGCAATTAGCATCTAAAGCTCTTCCATTTTGTATTCAGGAAACGTAATTTGTAACCATTCTACATATCAGAGATCAATGCTTCATCAGAAAAGGAGATGGAGAAGAAATGGCGTCTCTCCTGAGGGTCGTCTGTAGTGACATTTCACTTGTGTCTTAGTAAATAAAGTTTGTCTGAAGATCAGAGAGTCAAACAGCCCCACTAGTCGGTCTTACCGACCAGGCAGTGGTAGCACACACCTTTAATCCCAGTGGCCACACTAGTTCCCATAGGAACTGGGCGGTGCAAGCCTTTACTCCCAGCCATAGAGAAAAGTATAAGACACAAGGAAAGAGCTCTCACTCTGTCTCAGTCTGAGACTCGTGGAAACAGGATCGCCTTTTCTGACTGAGTTCAAGGTAAGAGCTAGTGGCTGGCTATGCTGCTTTTCAAATCTTTTGTTTGAACCCTAATTTCTCTTTCTGGGTGTTTATTCATCGTGCAGCATGCTTACATCTACAAACATTATTAAGAAAGTCAGGAAGAAATATGAGGCGTATTTTTAAATTAGGAAAGGGGAGTCTTGATTGGGAAGTGGATATGGAACTCTGAAGCAGCTAGTTAGACATTAGCAGGATCAGAAAACTTTAGGGCTGTAGTCCTCCCCCAATCATCAGCTTTTAAAACCAAGGAGTAGATTAACAAGACTAATTACTTGCCAGAGGAACAGGAGCTGAATCACATCTCTGGGCTTTGGGGGTGACCCTCTGATGATCACTCACTGATTAATTTTCTAAACTTGATTTCTGGAGCCCTATACCTTATCATTACTATATAGCAGGAAACTTTGCATACCATTGTCCCTTCCTACAAAAATTAGACCAACAGGGCTGTCAATTACTTCTTCCATTAAAATATGATCCTGCCCCTAAATTTAGATTGTCATTATAATATGTTCTGAGTGTTTCTTAAAAGCTACATATTGAAAACCCGATACCCAAGTCACCAGCATCAGGCAAAAAGTTCACCTAAGTAGGTTGTCTGTACTAAAAGTATTTTTTAATATTTATTTATTTATTTATTTATTTATTTATTTATTTATTATGTATACAATATTCTGTCTACATGTATGTCTGCAGGCCAGAAGAGGGCACCAGACCCCATTACAGATGGTTGTGAGCCACCACGTGGTTGCTGGGAATTGAACTCAGGACCTTTGGAAGAGCAGGCAATGCTCTTAAGCACTGAGCCATCTCTCCAGCCCCTAAAAGTTTTTTAAATAATATCAAGTCTGCAACAATATAAATCATCATAAGAATCTCTTTGGGCATTGTCTTTTCTCACCCCTTAAAAGTATGCTTAATCTACTTTAGTAAACTTGACCTACTTTACATTACACTGTGTGTATCTTCTCAATTCTATAGAAGGAAACGTACTGTGAAGTCAAGGGAAGCCCAGAAGGACATCACCACTTTTCAATCTTTTCTATAAATGCCAAGCATTTCTTTTGTTCCTGGAGCAAAATTTGTCAGTAGGATTTTTTTTGCCTGTTTTTTTTTTTCCGATAAAAGCATTAAAACAATTGTGTTACAAAACTTTCTTCTCTTTATACATTTACTTATTTGTTATTTATTGTGTGTGTACATACTCACATGCACTTGGTATGGCAGATGTGCACAGAGATTGTCAGACCAGTTGGGAATTGATATTCTTCTTTTATCTTAGAAGTCGGGGTCATGTGTCAAAGTTGGTGAAAATTTGCTTGCTGAGCCTTCTCTCTTACTCAAACTTTTCTGTTTATCTCCATCATTTGAAGTCAATTTTATTTTATTTTATTTTATTTTCTAGCCCCATTCATAACTTTCTTATCTATTTTTTAATCTATCATTAAAAATATTTCTGGGGCTCAATAGTTACAGCACTTTCTGCTTTTGTAAAAGAACTTGGCTTGATTACCAATATCCTCATAGTGACTTACAACCATCTGTAAGTCAGCTGTACAAGTACCTGAGAACTTTACATCCTGATCAGCAGGCAGCAGAGATAGAAAGAGTCACTGGGGCTAGCATAGGTTTTTGAAACCTCGAAGACCACTCCCAGTGACACACCTATTTCAAGAAGAACACACCTCCTAAGCATTCTCAAGTGGATTTAAACACATGAGCATATGATGTGGGGAATTCTCATTCTTTCATTCAAACCACCTATACACACGCATATACTTGAATGAAAGAATTGGGTGCCTAGCTGGCATCTTAACACACTTCAATCTAAAAAAATGCAATTGAAAAAAAATATATAGTTTGGATACTGGAATGCAGACTTAACTGGAGCACATTAGTATCATGATTTTAATTCCTGATTTATATAATTTTGATGAGAATATGTTCTACTTTTGGACATCAAATCTTTCCTCAGAGGATGAGGTATCAGACTTAAAAGAAAAGCAATTAACAAAAGACCAAACAAGATGGTAGTTTTATATGCAATGGGGTTAATAGAGAGAAGAAAGAATCAATATAAAAGAAAATAGAATGAACAAAACTTGGGAAAATCTTGGATAAATCAATGTGGAAAGAGTAGGCTGGGAACATGGAGTTTTAGAAGAGTAAATACTTGCTGACTGATTGGCAAGTTGGTTTAGCATTCTGGCCACTTACTTCGTTCTTGTGGTTTCTATTTGTGTCTCACAGCAGTGATCCACTGTGGAGAACTGTTGTCAAGGGTCTTAACCTGAATCTTTATTAATATATAGTCTCCATTCCTGTTCTTAACATAATAAAGAGTCACTGTACAGTTTCTTGGATGGTTTTGAAAGCATTGTCCACAGCAACAGCATGTGATTATATGGAATTCAAGTATTTGTTTCCTTTATACTTGGTAAGGTCATGAATTAAATTCATATTTATATATCAGTGAGGAATTAAGATGATAAGAACATGAAATGTTAATAAGTTGCTGTTAAAACCCTTGTTGCTTCTGTTAGTGAGCACTAAAGTATGTCATAAAACTCAAAGACATTGAATAAATCAACCAGATTCCACAGGAAAGCTGGGATAGTTTGTTTGACAGAGATAAACAAAGGAGGATATTTGTAAAGGTGTGACAATTGGAAAGCAAATACTGAGCTACCTTCAGAGGGCTCACCAGAGTGGGACCCCCTTTGTCATGCCCAGGGCCTGGGGTAAGGAATGATGATGGGGTGTTGAAAGCACTCTCTGAGGTTAGAACAACCTGATAGGAACTTCAGCCTTCATAAAGAAACGTTTATTTTTATTTTTTAATTATGTATATTTGTATGTGACAATGTGTGGGTATGTACACATATATGAGCACCGTGCCCTTAGAAAAAAGAAGTCATTATAGAATACACACACACACGCATGCACACACACACACACATGCACGCATGCACACGCACGCACACACACACACACATACACACACACAGACAGATAAAGTGGTAAGCTTCCCAACACAGGAACTGGGAACTGGGAGCCTTAATCATATCCTTTATCTCTATCTATCTCTTTCTCTCTCTCAGTCTCTCTTTTTGTGTTGGACAAACTTCTCTTGGACATTAGTTGTCTAAGCTCTCTGCCCTTGGGCTCTAGAACTTATATCAGTGTTCCCATGCCCCTCAGGTTTTTTCAGTCTTTGTTTCTGCTTTCTCAGGTTCTTATTGTCTATAACAATCTCCTCTGCTAAGTCTGTTGAGGAGACTAGTCTACTTTCCTTAGATGAAGTCATGGAAGGCCAAAAAGTTAAATTTATTGTAATTTTTTTCTTTGATATAGCACAGGGAAAAAGAAACAAAATATTCTGAAAATAGAAGTATTATCCCTTGTATACATTAGGTATAGGGTGCAGACATCTCAGGGGATGTTGTATACATTAGGTATAGGGTGCAGACATCTCAGGGGATGCTGTACATTGCATCCAGGGCGCCTGGAGAAGCAGAAGAGATAATCAGGAATTACATTCAAACTAAACTAATCAGATGAAACACACTACATATGCCTCAATGATTAGCAGGAACATTTTATTTCTATCTGTTATGCAAATGAGACAAGACATTTTAAGGGTTTCACAGCTCACATATTAATTCAGAATATATGAAACAGGTTGAATGAAAATGACCTAGAGGTGTAGCTCAAGCAGCCCACCTATTCTCGACAGCATTTCAACTATACTGTGATGCAAGACCTCACTCTCCCGCCGGGGAAAGTTTCCACAGGAGCTTCCAGATAAATTCAGAAGGTCGTTGTCCATAAAGAACTGTAAAATCTACTCCTCTGTTGCTCTGCCTTGAGATCTGTGCCACATGATTTGTTATTAAAGTTCTGTGAATATTAGAAATGCCAGAGGTGCTTCCTGGAGCACTTGACACAGGTCAGCCTCACTTGGTGGACAGGGTCACATGTCCCAGGTTATTTTCACCATCGTGGGGGCCAGGCTCTACTAGCTGAGAAACATGGCCTGCAGCAGAGGCCTGGCCATTTGGACTCCTGAGCATTGCTTTATCCTTTTCTCAAGCATTCCAGATGCTCTCCCTTAATAATCTTTACTTCCCTGAACAACGGGGGTGAAAAGAGCATGTTATTGATTTGTTTTCAATGATGAAGAGTAAACCATGCTTCCCTTTATTTCTCAGATTGCTCGTGTGGAATTTATTGAAAATAAATAACTCCCTGGATACCTCTGTGATAGCAACAATTAGATGTTTCAAATTTACCATACTCAAAATTGTGTTAATTGTCTCTGACTTCCTTGAACTCACACAGCCCTAACTTCATCTACTGCTTTTGTTGTGAATGCTTTTAAATATTTACATTGATTAAGCCTGATCATTATTATTTTGTTAGAAATGTTTTCTGCCAGGGGCAATGTCTTTGTATTTATGACTCTCTCCATTTGATATGACTGAGTTTTATAGGCTCTCTCTTCTCCCCATGCCCTCTAAAGATGTTTTGAAACTTTCTGAAGTAAATGAAAGCACATTAATTTTACAGATTATAAAAATAAATAGACCTTGCTTATGGTCATTTTGCTTAACTTTTGCTACATTTTTGTTTATCTCTCTTTTCAGGGAATAAAAAAGACTTTTTGTCACACACATACTTGCTTGCATTAGCAACCAAGAGATTATTTTAGAGGAGGCAGGTTCTCAGCCATGCCAGCCAGTCCTTTTCAGTTCCTTACAATCTTAAGCACTGTCGATGCTTGCGTACATTCATTTTTGTGGCAATAAGACATTCTCTGATCATAATTTCGTGGACTTAGTTGGGATCAAACGAATGTGTTTATTGAGTTATAAGAACTTTTTGGCAGGGAATTGGGTTGAATTTTAAAGACCTTCTTTGGCGAAACCTCGTTAAACAATATATGTTATAGTTGAGAATGATTTAGTCAGTTTCTCAAAGATTCATGTGCTGATTCCATGATGTTCAGTGTGAAGAATGTTACCACATGGTAGGACATTTAGAAAGCAGTACCACACAGAGAAAGTACATCAGTGAAAACTACAGAATTGGCTCATCTTTCACAGACCCAGTATAACCTGGCACAGTCTTGCTTTACCTCTGTTGGGAAAATAAAATCAGGAGAAATAACTCTATGCACAGCAGCAGGCTTAGGAAGGCAACAAGCCTATGTCACCATCTGGGGTGGTCTATGAACATTTAAAATAATTACACATATTTTATTGCTCTCTTTGTTCTTTCCCATTAATGTGTGCAGTGTCCATGCACACATTAAATCAAAAGTGCATTATATGTGAAACAGTATTTGGAGCCATGAAAGAGACTTGAAGGCATATAAAGTGGAGGCAAATTTTTAACAATTTAAGTCATGTTTACTTTGGTGGCAAAAGTTGTTGTTTGGTGGTAACATATTGAATGGATTTCTGTGGTTATAATTCCTTTATATCTGCTTGCAGCACAAATTCTCATTGTTCTTAATACTAAGAATCAGTGTCAGCTATAGGGGGTGAAAGCTGAAGGATCAGAGAGGTAGAGCAGCCACTAGAGTTCTTAAGTCTACTAATGCTCAGATCAAAGGGGCGAGCCTGTCATTAGACTGCATCCGCAGGCTGACTGCCCAGATTGCAACCTCAGACTGACTGCTGCTCAGACTACACCGAGCTCCTGTTTTCTCCAGCCTCATACTCCTCTCTCTACCCAGTCATGTCACTCCTGTCTCCCACTGTCTAGTGCTGGTATTAAAGGACTGTATGAGCACTGTTTCTCTTTTAGATCAATTTCGTGGAGCCCAAGGTAGCCTTGAACTAACAGCAATCCATTTGCCTTTGTCTCCCTAATCCTGGGAGTAAAGGTGCATTCCACCCCTGCCTGGCCTCTAGTGTCCTAGCTTTGCATTCAGATCTCCAGGCGAACTTTATTAGTTAAAACACAAACAAAACATCACTTTTGATATTTGAAATACAGCTGCTCTTCTGATTGAGGAGAAAGAGTCCAAAAGGGGTGATGACTTGCCATCTCACATTCTATGGGTATTTGCATTTGAAAACATATTTTCCCTAACCTCAGATATGATTAGTTCTCTTGGTCTTTGAGACTAGATACATAATAATAATATAAAAGGCTATTATAGCATAATTTTATTGTTACATAATATTATCACCTAATAATAAATAATAAGCATTAATATTAAATGAGTAATATGAAGAATTATAAAGCAAACATGGTTTTCTCGTTTAGGACATTGTTTCTTCCTTGAAGGATCTTAGGAAATGGTTGTTTTTCAAGGTTTTGAGTACCATATTTATGAGGATTATTCTTACAAACAAGATGGAGATGTAAATGCAAAATTTATACAAGGCACAGTGTGCCTTGTATAAAAAAATATCACATCCAGTTCTGAACAACATGACTTGGAATTCTTCCATGGACCATTAACAGTATATATATCCCCGGTGGGCCTTGTATGTGGCCAAGTGCCTCATTTTCCGTCTGGAAATTCAAATCCTGCAGCGCTTAGCTGTCATACTCCGGGTGTCAAAGGGGTATAATGGTAAGTACACACAGTTGGAACAAGATCCAAATCCCTCACCTCTATTAGCTGTTTGTCCTTGGGCAAGTGTTCAATTAACATCCACTGTGTTGGACAACAACCTTGGCTTTCTCCTCTTTCCCATCACTTCATTTAGCCAATCACAAAACCTTTGCCAATTGCAGATCCCAAGCTTCTCTTGACTCCCATTCATTTTTCTTAACACCTTTTCTTATTACCTGCTCAAGGGCACCGCTATTGTCCTTCAACTCTGTAAATGACTCTAAAGTGTTATCCTTTTACCCACACTGCTATGTTGCTGTGTTCTAAGGCATTCCCTACAGGACAGTCACAGCGATCTCTGCACAGTGCAGATGCGAGTACAATTCACTACTAATTAAAATAAACAGACAAGCAAATAAACATCTATATTCTACATTCCTTTAGGCTAGACTCTAGAATTAACAGGTGACCTGCTGAAAGGCAATATATGATGGGCAGCTTCTCTGTGTGCTGTTTTATTCAGCACCACAGTCAACAGTAGCTGATATTATTGTCCTAAAGTGTTAGAATCCTACTTTATCACAAGCCGCTTACGCATGCTCCTTCCTGACTCTGATCTGCCTTCATTCTCCATACTCCCCTGTCCCTCTCCCCTTTGTGGTTAACAACTATGATTATGACTCAGATACAGTGTCATTTTCTCATGCAACCTCCTAGGACCCTGCTGTGAGACATTTGATTATACTGTGAAGATTTGTCTCTAAGAAATCACCTTCTCATTGGTTTAGTAAAAAGCTGAATGACCAAAGCTAGGCAAGAGAGGATAGGGTGGGACTTTTAGGCAGACATAAGAACTCTGGGAAGTAATCTGGGAGGTGGGGATTCACTAGCCAGACATGGAGGAAGTGGAACATACAACAATACGGGGAAGAGGTAACAAGCCATGAGGCAGAATATAGACTAATATAAATTGTTTAATTTATAAGAGCTAGTTGGAAACAAGTCTAAGCGAAGGCCACTTTCAATAATTAACTAATAAGTCTCCGTGGCATTATTTGGGACCTGGCAGTACAAAAAAAAAAAAGTCTGACTACATTTAGTGCCTAACATGAGGCCCATATATCCAAGTATAATTCCTGTGAACAGCTGGCAGTCCAATGAAATTCCAGCTACAGCATTCCTCAGAAATAGGCAGGTCTTCTTGTTATGCTTTCTGATATGACACAAGATTCCATTCTAGTAGTTTCCAACACTATTTATATTTCGAAACTGAATATTCAGTTTAAGAAATGGAGCATTTATGAGATAATTAATCATAAAAGCAACTCACTCACGAATGGAATTACTTCTGTCTTTATGAAGGATGCTCAGGGGAGCTTGTCTGTCCTGCCATCATAAGAGGACATAGCTAGAAGATGACACAAATGAGGCTGAAGAGCCATTCTTCATCATTCATGAAGTCTACTGATGCTTTTTATCTAAGACTATTCATAAATCATGCTGTTTATTAGATTTTGATACAGAAACTCAAATGGACAAAGAAAGCAACAAACCATTGATTTGCTTGGAAAATAGTTGCTTAAATTTTCTTCAGTAATGTGAAAAAATTCTACATTCTATCTAAATATATTTAACGGGATTGCTAGAGAAAATCATATTCCAGAGGCACAGACAGTTATAAACAGGTATTGGATATATGAGTGAAACAGGATGCCTTCTGTTGAATAAAATAAAAATGTATTATTAATGAGATTCTGGTAATGATTAATGAAATATATCTATGGCATTGGGCACAGTTCCTTGCATCCATTAGGTAGCAACCATCACTATTTAATAACTATTTTGACAAAAGTTAGACTTCTGCCAGTTATTGTAGGTGTTGATTTATATTAATTTGACTATTTTCACTTTAGATAGCATTATTTAAACCATAGAGAAAGTAAACTGGAGGCAATAAGTTCAAACATACAGATATAAGTTAATTTGCTGTTATTCAGCAAGGGATAAAATGAAAATGTATTTGGAACCTGGGTCTGTGCTCAGTGATAGAGCACTTACCTGGCAGGCACAGGGCATGAGTTTGACGTTTGGTGCTACAAAGCAAAATAAATGAAACAGAATCCCAATGTATCTGGTATAGTTTACATAACATATGAAATCAAAATGGTTAGCTTTTCTACTTTAGAAAGAATTAATAGTGTCTCTCGGTCAGGATTAATTAAAGCTGAAATACTCAGTAGGTCTCAGATTCTTGTGCCTTCTTTAGGCCTCTTTCCCTCCTGTTGGTTTGTCTTTGTCTAACTTTGATGGGACAAGTTTTGTTTTCTCTTATTATATTTTATTATTATCTCTTTACAGCCTGTTCCTTTCTAATGAGAGACAGAAAGGAAATGGCTCTGGATGGGAAGGGAGACGGGGAAAAACTGAGAAAAAGAGAGTGAGAGGAAGCCATAATCAGGATATATTATGTGAGAAAAGAGCTATTTTCAATAAACGGAAAAAATAATGCCAGCGGGAAAAAAACTAAATTCACAGATAACTATACAAATTGCAAAAATACGGACAGCCTTACAACACACAGCTTCAGTTATTTGATCCATGTATAGACGAGGCTCTCTTTACATTGGGATTCGCTAAACACATTGAAAAAAAAACGAACAAGAACATATGTTGATTACAGAAAGGCAGTGAAATGTATTCTCATGGTGTCTTTGTAAGAGGAATGGAGAACTCTAGCCATATTGGAAGATTTGCAATGTGCTCGTTTCAATGGATGCCAACAAGAAAAGAGTTCTTTATTCTTCCCGTGCCTTGCTCCTTTTTAATCAATGAATTGCTTAACAACAGAGAAGATAAGCTTCTCTGAGCATACAATTTGAACAGAGAAATGGTGGGGAGCGAGGCAGAGACTCAGCCTACTGACTGGCAAAATTCATTAAGTCCAAAAATATCTTGAAAGAAGGGAAAGAGGAAAAGTAAAATAGCATTGGCGTACTGCATTCATTTGAAAATTATGCAAATACAAAATCGTGAAGACTTGTGTGAATTAAAAGAAGGTGGGGTACAAATGCTGCTGATTTTAGAAGTGAGTGGAACGGCTCTTGCTGAAAGTGAAATGCTAGCCAAAAGGTCACTTGAAGGCTATTATAGCACAGTTTTACTTTACTTTTATTAATAGACATATAGAGTCAGAAAACATTTTGATTATCAAATGTCAAGTCTCATTTTTCATATACTCTTGTTAATCAAGGAAATTATAGGGAGAAGAGAATACCAGGAATGGAAAAATTAGGCCTTGATACCATATAAATTATGATTTCCAAAAAGACTTGATCCCTGGAGCTGAAGAGATGGCTCAGTGGTTAAGAATACTGGATGCTCTTCCTAAGGACCCAGGTTAGGTTCCCAGCACCCACATGGTGGCTCATATCCATATTTAACTCCAGTTCCAGGTGGTCTGACATCCTCTTTTCATTTCCCAGGACATTAAGCACACATATGTTACATGGATATACATACAAGGAAAAGACCTACAGTCATTTAAAAAATAACTTAAAAATGATCCGGATAAATACATTGAAAATTGGAAAATCAGAAACAAAGCAAAATTAATGTCTTGGGTGGAAGCCTCATTTAAGTTAGCCAGAATGGCAAACTACATCTGGAACAATGTATGCGAAGTCGGAAGAAGAGCTTGACAAAATGCAGTCACAATCATGGGTGTGAATTCTGAGAAGGTGGATTGATTATTTTGTTTTATTTTATGATCCTAACCTTTGGTGACAGTATACTCTAAGTTCTTAATCCAAATTGAGACAAATATAAGCATGTAAACTTGGATTCACCATAGAGTGGGTTATGAGAAATAACTCATAAAAATAAGCTAAATTATTTCACAGCTTCTACTGATCTTGATAACTGATATGGTTGAATCTTATCACTTTCAAACTTGTCCTCGATTTGTGGAGAAGAGGGAGATTAGGAATGTTTTTGTCCACTTATACTCATAGTGACTACCATCATGTACTATTGACATATCCCAGCAACCCACGTAATACCATTTCTTCTGTCTTCCTTCTATGTTCAGTCTTTGGGACTGTCTCATTATTTAAAATGTCATCGGAAACTCATATAAGTTTGTTTACCTTCTGGCTTTCATTTGCTGAGTAGTCACTGTTTTTTTCCATGTTTCTGAATTGTGACCTGATCAGGACATGTATTTAGGACAGGGCTTCATCTCAGATCCCCAAGTTGAACTTAATATGTATTATTCAAAATCTTGAGCTTTAAATTCTATGCATTTTCTTTCTAACACGTTTTTGAGTTGCAGCTCATGCTTATTAAAGTTCAAGTGTCTCTGCTCTATATGAAGTCCCCTCTTTATTAAGTCCTTTTGACTTTAAATAATCTCAAAATATTTGAGTATTTATAAGCTACCTAAAATATTTAAAGAAGTTTGAGAAGAGACCATGACCCTCATACCTTAGTATCTAGATTGTGATATTAAGTTGAAACTTAGGTTAACCAGATCAATAGATTAGAGTTCTCTTTTATTTTTAATTACGATATTCAGAAGAAAAAAAAACACAAAGTAAAAAGAATACGAAACTAAATTATGATAAGTCACATGTTATTTAAATATGTCTCTGATGATTTCAAGAACTTATGAAACTAATCTACTAGAGGAACACTATTTCCTGCTTCGATTAGTCCTTGTAGCACATAGACAAATTCGTGTTCATGACTATAAATTTGAGTTGAACGGTTACTAATAAAATATGTATTTTCATAAACAATCAAACATACATAAACTCACCATTGAAATAGATTCTTTTTACTTTATAGCTTTTAATTATGAAATTTTAAACCATGAAGCTGGGGTGATTGATGACTTAATTATACATACTGTGCTTGTAGAGGACCAGAGTTCAGTTCCTAGAACTCCAGCCATGTGACTTACAACTGCCTATAATTTCAGCTTCAGGAGAACCCTTGTGGGAATCTAGACTCACGTGCACATAGCAACACAAAGCCACACACACACACACACACACACACACACACACACATTTAATCTTTTAAGAAATGCTAGTGCACACTGACATGATTACTGCTGGTAATACTCTAATGCCCCATTCATTCTCCTGATGATTTTAATCATTTAATTAAACAGCGTGAGGGAACTTGAGTCTCCTGTGTTTTAAATGAAAATAGTTTTATAAAATTTTCTTAATGTTCCTAATGAACATCACTCTCAAAACCCATTTCTGTATTTTAAAGTAGTAAAGACTATACTGATGTGATTTATGAGGTAATAGAAGAAGAGAAACTGTATTAAAAAGCTTGTATGATCTTTCAGGCTATTGTATAATACTAAGAAAGTAGTGCATAGAATGTGGGATACAATTTATATGCAAAAAATTTTTGTCCAAATTTTACATTTTAATTAAATCAATTAAATAATAAAAGGAGAAAAATCAACCCAAGCAAATGATTTTTTTTCCCAGAAAAAGTAAATTTGTTGTTTGAAAATCCTCTTGGGTCAGGATGCTTCACAGGAAAGACAAAAATGGGCTTAGGCACTACCCTTTATCCCAAACACTATTGGAGGCAGAGACAGGAAGAGTTCTCGAGTTTGCAACATGCTGCAAGTCTAGCTACAGGTTCAGTGTGAAATATTGTAGGTAGGAAGCATATGCATACATGCCCACACACATCCACATTCACACACCCAACACACACACACACACACACACACACACACACACACACACACACACAATTTGCCTTGCCTCAATTGGGTTGGAATGAGCTGAAATAATATTTGAATGTTTTCAACCATCTACTCATAAGACACATTATTAAAGCAAACCACAAGCAATATTAGTGGTCTATTTAGAGTGGGTTAAAATTAAATGTAAATCTATATTTGTTATGTTTGTATATTTGCCAGTATAATTGTGCAACATAAAATAAGTATTTTGCATTAGTCTGTGTGAACATTGTTGTTATATAACATTGTGTCAAAACACAAATGTTAATATGTCTATATGCCTGTTAAGTCTTTTAAATATTGACTTAAGTACAGCTAAAAATATGTGACCTTCTTTTATATTAAGTGTTTTAAATATAAGCTTAAACTTTTCAGCTAATAATGGTGACAAATAATAAAAAAATGAGAAAAAAACAGAAATGTTAGTACTTAAAGTTCTATGCATACCTTAATGCTTCAGAATAAACTAAATTAAAAATATTAACAAGGAAAATATTCTGTAACGGTGAATAACTCTAATTCTTTAAAAAATATAGATTACCACACAAGTGACTGTTCATATCTTTCATATGCTTTATTGTTTTATCCAGTGGTTATATATATAGACATACATCATGAACAAAGCAAAAATGTGGATGGAAATATAAGTTATTTGCTTCCATCTTTCTATGCAGATGTGATTAGGAATATTTTCACTTGGAAACTAAGTCAGAATGAACACCATATTCTCAGTGTGCTAAATCAGAGCAAAAGAAGATATTACATACTACCCAAACTTACAGGGCTCACAGGTTTTATGGAATAGTAAGCAAAATAATAGAATAAGGTTTTCATAAGGTATGTTTGTCAAAAGTCCACCCCTGCTGGTCGTTAGTGTTTTGCAAAAACTGTTTGCAAAAATACATTCATGAGAAATACATATTAGAGGTTACTCATGGAAAATCATAAAGAACATAAATATTGAAGAGGATCTGATTATTCTTTCTATTCAAACTTCAGTCTCTTAAAACACACACACACAATTTCAGTTTCATTTTAAGACTGCGTTTCCTGTTCTCTGACTCCTTTTGATGTATTTCTTATGCTCTTAGAGAACCAGTGTCCCGGGAGCATGGTCTGTGGACTCTCTTAATAAAAGTAAAAATTGGGAAAGTGATTGTGGAAGGTTTTTTTTTTTTTTTTAATCTAGAAGCCGAGAAAGCTTTTAAAACTGCAGAAATGCCCAAGATAAGTCTTGAAATATGAGGAGGAATTTACTAGATACAGGAGGCAGAAGAAAAGTATAAGAGCCTGTGTGAAAGCCCACATGTAGCTCACACTGAGTCCTTGAGGAGAAGCAAAATTTAAAGTAGAAGAGGAAACATGAAGCTGACAGCAGTAGGTTTCTGTGCCCTATTTTTGTTGAATTGCATAAGATTCTGAAAGACATAGATAGATATGACAAATAAATAGAGTTAGAAACATTCTTAGTAGGGTTTATTTAAGACGCATTGTGATCAGAAGCTGTAGATCACAGGTTTAAAGGTGTGGCATTAGAATAAGAATTTCAAATGGCAATATATCATTAAGATAAACTTTTGTAACTTGTAATTTACATCGTTACTTTTCAAAATTTCTTAAGCATCTTCTATGTTGTAGACACTAGAGCTAAGAGATACAGAATAAAGATTCCCTTTTCTCAAGAAGTTCAATATTTTAGCAATGAAAGTGAGACAAAGATACAAAATACAGTGATAGTTTATAATTTCATATTTCATCCTGTAAAGAAGCAATAATCTTTTAGCTATGCAAAGTAGAGTTCAATGAATATTTTTATGTATGTCAAGCAGATTAAAAATGTTGTATCAGATGCAACATTCTCCTGTATAGTCTTATTGAATTGTAAAATTTCAATCCATTATCAGATGGTGAAGCAAACGAAACACTGCAAGGATGCAAGGGATTCAGGATACAACTCAAAGACAAATTTAGTGTGTGTATGTATATAATTCCAATTCACATGTATAGAAAATCAAACCTGATTTTCTCCAAATGTGTGTTTATCTGCTTATTTCATTGATGTTCTGTTGCAACTGTTATAAATCCTCCCTGGCAACTACCTTCAGAGGCCATAGAATATTATAAATCGATTCACAAATCTGTATAAGAACCAGTGTAACTGGATTCCTTTTTCTGGTTGGTACCATTTTCTTCATCCTTCAGATGGCTCATCTGAACCATGTAGGTATTGCATACTGACTACTGTATTTTTTAATATAGTTACATTTATGTTTGAGATGTTCAAATCAGAGTCCTGAAATATTAAGAAGCTATTGCTTGGGAACAGGCTCATCAAGAGCCACGCCAATGTCCCTCTTGAATAACAGTGGCACTGGAATACAGAATAATTGTTCAAAAAGTTGATATATGTGGCACACATGATGTGAAATCTAAGGTTAATACACAATAAATGTCAGTGTATAAAACACCCATCATTTTTGTCAATATTCTTCCATGATACTTTACTAAAATTGTTTTGCAACTTTTGTGTTTAAAGCAGTTTTTAAGCAGTGTCTCCACTGCTCCTCCTCCAAAGGAAAAAAATTTAGACAGACAGACAAAAAGACAAAGACAGACCAACACAATACATTAAAGCAACACAATACATACGCACACCTACACACCCACAATATCTTCAAATATGAACTCAAAAATTATAAAAGAACTAATAGAATCACTGAAGAAGAATGTATTTTTTAAAAATCAAAGCAGAGACAATATATTAATATTTTATTATATTATTATATATTATATTATTAATAATGTAATAAATTAATATTAGAATACAGACAATAAATCATTATTAGAGTAAGGATGACAAAAGCAAGAGCACTTTGGGTGCTGCATTTGAAACACACATTTGGTATTCGCAATACACACACCCATATATATATATACCCCCCATATATATATATGTAGAGAGAGAGAGAGAGAGTGCATGTAGGTACAAGCGACATGCAGATTATGTATGTTTATAGTTTGGGGCATGGAGCTGCAAGATGAAGCCTCTTGAGTTGAATGAAATATCATGAAAACACGGGAACAATACTGCAAAAGAAATCCTTTTAGAGCAGTGAATTATCACAGTTAATTCCTTTAAATAGGTTTTAGTACTTGACAGAAATCATAGAAAATGGATTTGTCCCCAAGTAAAGGATCACAAACATATCTAAAACTTCTTTTTTCCTTTGAGACAAATTTAATATAGATGAAAGAACTTCAGATGGATTGTTTAATGAAAAAATACTACTTAACCATCTGCTAGGACGCAGTATGAACTGTCTTTGACACCTCTCAGCTTCTTCACCTGAATTTCCAAATGCCACTGTTACTGTTAAGAGTCAACACTAATGGCTGCTCCAATCATTTTTCCTTCTCCTTGATATTTCTAGTATTCTTTTAGACATCATTACTAGCAGTATTTTGTCTCTGCTTTTTGATATTAACACTTACTTCTTGGCTGTAGGAGTACCATTATGTTTGCTATATAGATATATGAGTTGTAGGATTTGGTGGAAGATATTCATTTAGAAACAATGAACATAAATTCCTGCAGTGGTTCTGACTTCACAATTTCCCCAGAACACACTTACAAAACGTATATTGTTTTATAAAACACTCTTCAAGTAGATCTATTTTCTCTGCTAAAAAGCACTGTTGACACAAGTGATTCCATTTTAATATAAATTCAATATATCGTGGGCAAAGTTTGAGTGAGAAAGTAATCCGAACATTAACATGATTTCTATCAAAACACTCATGCAAGAACCATGAAGGCAAGCCTAATCTTCCTCTAATGTGCTAACAGGAAATCTGCACTTAGGTAATCAGCAACCAAACTGGGTTTGTGGCTAAATGACAAAGGGTCCAGACATGCAATCAAAATCAATGCATGAGTGCAGGATGCAATTAAAGTCAAGAGCCAAGAAGGGAAAAGATGGGTGTGTACATCTGAGTGAATAATAATAAAATAAAATGAATAGCACAGCAGGAGGACTTGGAGAAGAGGCTGCACCAACGAAAACACATTCATTACTTAAACCTTTGCCCCTGTGACAGTCTTGAAGGAACAGCGCATGTTGCCCTTTTATTATAATCGATCAATGTCATTCTACTATTATATGCTCGGAATATTGATGTAATATCATATCCTTTATGTAGTTTCTGACCCACACCATGTTTACTATTATTATTTAATTATTGATTACTATCATTATTATTTATTGAGTAGAGAGTGAAAGCAAGAATCTTGCATGGACTAGGTAAGGGACTATATCATTGAGCCATATCTCCACCCCATGCCATGCTATTTTCTCCTCATATTCCTTACTCTCTTATTCTGTTATCCCTTGTGTGTGGTCATGGTTGTCCTTTTTCGCCAGGTAGATATGTTGTGTTTTAAAGACTCCACTCGGTAGACTGGTACTTTTCCTTTCCTACTCCCCAAGTAATTTATTCACTATTCACTTTCCCTTGTCGTCTTCACTCAAGTTGTATTTAAAATGACAACCAGTATGGTTCATCTCTAGTATTCATGTGGTAAGTCGTGGTGATGTTAAACTAGGTGTTTGTCAAATCCCATACAAGCATTGTACCAATCAATGTCATATCAACTGCATTAGGCTCAATGCTGCTATGACTGTAAAGATGAGCAACATTGAAAGTGACCCACTGAACTCATATGCCAGCACTGCCCAGGATTAAACCTAGTAACCCCAGAGGCTGCCCTGGCTCGATTCTGCTCATATGCTTCCAGTCATAGCACAAGCCTTCTCTCGACAGGACTGCCTCCTATTCAGCCTTTGCACATCTCCTGGGATATCTCCATTCTTGCAATCTTCCATTTATAGCTTTCTTCCAAGTACAAAAGGACTTTGAGCGAACAGAGAAAAAGGAATAAAAATGTGAAGAGAGTGTTACAATCGAAACTGGAGATTGTAACAATCTTGAATTCAGTTTGTTCTCCATTCTGTTTACTTCTCCAAGCACAGGTGTGAGACCTGCCTCCTGACACACCGACTCGAATTAGGGCCATCTCTCCATTATAAACCATGCCTTTGGAGGTCGCCAAGTAGTTCTTCTGACATGCATGATGCAAAATGAATGCATAAACATATGAACTATAAACATATGAAGTATAAACATATTAAGTATTTCTTACTCTGAAGCTTTGAGTTCTACAGCTGACTGTGAAATAAGTATATGATTTGTATCGCACTCTTTCAAAAGGAAAAAGCTTCTGTCATAATGAGGGACCACTGTTGTAACAGTGTAGGGATCATTTTGTACACGGATCATCTTATATTTCATGCTTATAGCATTTATTCAAAATAATACATGACTTGGCATCCTTGAAATGTTGTCTTTAAAACAATGGAAGTAAAACGTTTTCTGCAATCTAGAGGATAGAGTAATTTTCTGAAATTGTTCAAGTGTTCCAGAGCCACTTAAGTTATAAGTGAACATGATCCATCACGGAGTAATTCCAGAAGCAAGCCAGTCATGTAGTACATCATGAAAATTTGTAAAGCCAAGGATATAAGAGAGACACCTTGACATATCACAATGGTTTAAGACACGCTCATTAGCTCTGTGTATGACTGTCTTCTTGCATAAGCAGTATAAGCAGTAATACAGTGCAACCCAGGGTTAAATGAGACTGTCAAAAAGGACGGAAATACTGGCAAAGCACAGAGTGGAGCACCAGGGTATAATAATGAAACCGACAAATGGGGCACCATCTTAAACCCTTAATATTCTACCAAGCCACAAACTTTTAATGTAGACGTCAGTTCCAGGAATATAAAGCTACTTTCTCGCTTGGGTGGTGGTGGTAGCAGGAGCAGCATTACATGTGAATTTAATATTAATGCTTTCTTTTTCTCCTGGGTCAACACGAATTTCTTCTCCTCACACAGAAAAAGTTAGTAGGAGGCATAAATTTTGATTAATGACACAACTCAGCCAAAGCAATGCCACTGAAAAGAATTAGCAATCTAGGCATGGTAGCAAAAGAGAATCTAAATGAGAATACTATACAAGGCCGAATACAAAGGGGACTATAATTATCAATTTCCTTCTGTGTTACTCAGTTTTATACTTTGCAAGCGGAAAACTATTTGGGAAAAAAAGTCTTAAAAGGAATTTACTAAGTCGTAGAAATAATTTTAATCAGTGAAAAACAAGCTATTTTAGTCTTAAATCAAAGGATGCATTATGTGTGATATGGCTCATGACAGCCTATACAATTTGCTATAATTTTTATGAGATTAAAAACAAAGCTGGGCAGTGGTGTGATATAACTTTAATCCCAGCACTCGGGAGGCAGAGACGGGAGGATCTCTGTGAGTTTGAGGCCAGCCTGGTCTACAGATCAATTTCCAGGACAGGCTCTACAGCTACCCAGAGAAACTCAATCTCAAAAACACAACAACAAAGATAAAATAAATACATTTTTATACAGGAGGATTTTCTGTTAGTATAAAATTCTTGAACAATCTTTGTTTCTGCATTTTTATACAGCACATGGCTAACATCTATTCTGAACTCCAGAGAATCAACCTTGTTCTCTGTCACATGATCATTTTTACCTTTGTTTAAACAAGTGTTCTTCTAACCATTCATGACAAATGCATTTAAGTTCCATTAACTAAGTCCTTATTGCTCTATCTCCCATGGATTCTACTAAAATCTTAAGTTCGCACTCGTAAGCCCAGGCATCGTGGGAGTAAGAGGGCTTCATGTTTGCTCCCTAGTCCCATGACACCTTTCTGAAGATGGCTGCCAAATCGACCTGAACAATTTTAGAAGAATTCTCACATTCTTCTATGTTGTATTTCTGGGTCTCTCTCCATCAACTGCATATTCATGAAGCTCCACCATGCTTTTGATACAAAGCAACTCATTCACTTTGAAGTGTGCTTCCAGGCTATATATTTTAAGTATCAGAGAGAACAGAAGTCAAAAGAAAACAAGAAACACACATTGTTCCAGTCCTCGAAAAATGTGAGAGACATGGGAATTCATTTAAAAGACACAAAGTCAGAATTTGAATGGTGACTCTGTATTCCAGTGCCACAACATGATTTATTTACTAACTATCTATAAACTTCTGGCACCATTAAGCAGATATCTGATTCCAAAACTCCTAATGGTACCCTGCAAAACTATTCAACATTATTTTGCAAAATATGATGTTTAAATTATGAAAACAACAAAAAAGTAGATTTCAAAAGTCAACAACCCTATTCCATCAATGGTTTCTCTCTGTCTGTCTGTCTGTCTGTCTGTCTGTCTGTCTCTCTCTCTCTCTCTCTCTCTCTCTCTCTCATCTGACACATTGGTAAATAAAATCTATAGGCTATTTATTTCTTTTAAAACTTTGTCTATATATTTATAGTGTGCACGTGTGTCTATATATTTATAGTGTGCACGTGTGTGTGTGTGTGTGTGTGTTAGAGCAGGCATGTGCCATGGAATTCATGTGAAAGCTACAGGAAAGCCTTAGGTACTGGCCTCACCTTCTACCTTGTGTTGTGCATGCCAAGAGAACTGGCCTAAGAGCCTCTGGAGATTCTCCACCAACTGTCTCACTATAGCAGCGCTGGAACTTTCAGATACATGTTATTTAACCTGGCTATGCACAGGTCCCAGAGATCTGAAACCCAAACCTCGTAGTAAATGGCTTCTGCTATGCAATACACAGCTTTTTCCTATGTGAATCATCACTCTCCTTTCCAAAGTGAAATATTCCTTTGTCACCTTAAAACAGATATTTCTAAACTAAAGAGAGCATGGCGCTAAAGGTCAATAGGAACAGTGCTAAATTACCCTTCCCTGGATACTTGCACATTATAAACAAAATAGTTTGTGTCATTGTTATCAAAAACTAGTTAAACCAAGTTATCAGGTTCCTAAATTTCCTATCTATATGTTCTCACTTAACGATTTTAAATTGATAGGACATACACACATTATGGATATACACATAATCCTGTTTACTTATATAAAGACTTTTAACTTCATAATGCTAGGAATATTGACTTATTTACAATTACTTTTCTTAGTAGCAGACAGTGTACCTGGCCCCCTTAAGAAATGCAGCAAACATACTAACAAGATGAATAAATAGTTACGTGGGATCTTATGTAATGAAATGTCCTAGGAACATCTATAGGTCTTAAAAGCATTTGTGTTACTACCACAACAATGTAGTGTGTCCGTTACAATGTGCAGTGAAAAATGTTAGTAAGTTCAATTTACTTCTCAAAATTGAAAACTCAGCCTCACTGTGAAGACACACTGAAGCCCAGACTGCAGGCTACTTGCTGCAGAGAAAGAGTGCTGCCAGGATCACACCCATTAGGGCAGAAAGCAAACACAGAGCTTCAGACTGTTTAGATGTAAAGAGTCTAAAAATTTCCAGAACACGTTCTTTGAAAAATGTTCTTTCAACAAAAAGACTCTATGTAAATAGTAACACTGAATTACCTGAAATAGAACTCAAGAAAGCAAACCCATTTAAAATAGATGTAAGAATAAATAAAATATCTAAGAATAAATCAAACCATAGAAATGAAATATCTCTGTGATGAAAATCATAAAACATTAATGCAAGAAAATGGAAAGTCATCACCTTTTAAGGAGTGAACGAATCAATAAAATGTTCACACTACCCTAAATATTCTGCAGATTTGATATTATTCCTGTGGTACTATTGGTGACTTGCTTTAACTGGAGACAAAAAAAGTCCTAAAATGTGGAAGAAAGTATCTTGATTTGCCAAAAAAAATTGGAGTAAACTGAATAATATTAGAAAATATTATTGTAATTTCTTAATATGTTATACAACTGTCATAATAAAGTAGCACTGTATTGACATAAAAACGGGTACCAGCCAGTGAAACTCAACAGACAGTCAGGATACAAGTATCTATTGTCCATAAAGATACTAAAAACATATATTTGAAGAAAACAATTTTAATAAATGGTGCTAAGTTGATATATGCAAAATACATCTATTACTCACTATGGAGAAAAACCAACAGAAGATGGATTAAATATTTGGTCATAAGAATAGTAACAATGTAAACAGTAGAAGGAATCAAGAGAATGTTTCAAGATAATCAATGGGCATGGACTATTTGGACCAGAAAACAAGCAAACAAATAAAAACTAAAAAATAAAATTAAACATGGCAAAGGAGACTATATCACACAGTAAATGTTGCAAACCAAATTAAATAATTACAAGAATGAAAGGTCAACCTAAAGGATAAAGATAATGTGTCCAATCTCTTTATGACAGAACGTAAAAGAATCTTCTAAAGGTCAATTGCCAAACAAACAAATAAAAGAACAAAATTCTCACTCGAACATCACTTACATGCACTCCAGAATAAGATTCTGTCAAAAGGCACATTAGAAAGTGTCCATGTCATAGAGAAATGCAAATAAAATATAGATGATACATCATCTCATAAAAGTAAGAAAGTTATTTTAAATGCTGCGTTAGGAGAGAGAAACAATGGGAACAAGAGTTGGCTAGGCTATGGAGGAAAGGAATTTGCTCATGGCTATGTAATACAAGTTAATACAGTTGATCTGAAAATTTAGGCTTCCTTCACATTTTAAAAGTGGAATTTCTATATGTCCTGCTAAATTTCTTCTTAGTGTATGTAAATTAAATGACGTAGGGAAAGGAGAACTGTCTCCATGTTTAAGAGCACCGAGCGTTCCAGAGTACTCGAGCCCAATTCCCAGCACCCAACTTCACACCACATAAATGTAACTACAGTCTCTGAGAATCTGAAGTTCTCATCTGAACTCTAGGGGTACCAGACACACATAGGGTACACATATATGTCATCAGACAAAACACTCATACACATAAAATAATAAAAAGAACAAATTTTTGAAAACATACGAAATCAGCATTCCAAGAGTAGTTCAAATCCCAGTGTTTACTGAAATATTAGTCACAATAGAAAAACGTAAAAATAACAGAAGCGTCTGCTCAATTGGCCTAGGAATGAATAAAGAGAAAACCAGTACACATACCTAACTGAACATTGGTCTATACAAAGTGAAATCCTGTCTCTTAAGGTGATATGGATACAACTGGAGGTCTTCAGAATAGATGAAATATTGACTTAGAAAACAAAAGCTACATGATATTAATCTTACGAGGAATCTAGAGAAGTGTGACCCTTCGAGAGAATGATGGTGAATAGAGACGGGGACAAGAAATGGGGCGGGGGGAAGCTGGGCAATAGGTATTGTTTCAAATAGGTGGAAATGAGAACAGTATCCTATCAAACAGTAGCATGGCTAAAGATATAATTATTTGCTGTATAAATTTTAAAAAGGTGGAAAGGATTGTAAATGTTTTTCCCATAAGTACTAATAAGCATTTGAGGAGATAGATATATTTAGCCCGATTAGGCAGTGGATATATGAATTGACATATTGCATTACCCTATTACGTGCATATCAACTACAAAAGAAAATTTAAACACATCTATAATACCATTTTTATATTTTTAAATTATAATGTAAATGAATTATTTTCCCCTTCCCTTTCCTCCCATTAACACCTTCCATATATTCCTTTGTCTCTTTCAAATTCATGGCCTCTTTTTAAATATTATTATATGTGCACATATTATATATATATCTTCCTAAAATTATAAATATAATCATCTCAGTCAATATAACATTAGTCCTGCAATTGAAAAAAATGTTAAAGATACAATGTAAAATAATGCATGAGAAGCCCTCTCAGAGTTGTTTTCCAGGGACGTTCAAAAGACTTCAAAACATACAGCCTTGTTGATACTGCCCTCTGTTGCCTCAGAGGGCTAAAGTAGGTCCCGATTGCTGAAAACACCCTACACTTTAGAAACAGGGCCCAGAAACCCCTGAGTCAGAACTGTCCTGACTGCTTCCTTCCTGGGGTACCTTTTTGTATCATGCATGGCATCAGAATTCTAAGGGTGCTGTAGAAATATGTACAGCTTGGTGGTAACCAGCAATTCACTAAACAACTTAACACTTGCTCAACAAGAGGAAAGTAATGCTTGAACCAGAAGCCAAGCTAACTACTCAATGCTAGTGAAGTAATGGCTATTGGAGATTCTATACGACTTTACTAAACCAGCATAATCTCTAACAACAATCTAGACATTTGTTCTTGTACTCAGAGATAGGTGTTGTCTTCAGAGTGAGGCCACTACAGAAAGCTACTCCCAATCAAAATGCAGTTGCAGAGCCTAATCCCAATGGACAGGTTCACATACACAACAGTCTAGTACCTAAGGCTCAGGGAACATTGCTGAAAAGGGGATGGCAAAATTGTAAGAGCCAGAGGATCGAGGTGTTTGTTTTGATACTGTCTTCTACTGCTCTGAAAAATTACACCCATAAAATCTCACCAACGCTACTGCCCAAACATGGCCTGAAAAATGAAAACATATTCCAAAGTGGACAACATGAAAAAGCCCGTTAGCCTCAACTCCACAGACAACTGAAAAATACTAAGAGCAGGAGAAACAGCCTTCTCCAGGAAAGAGCACACCAGTTTAACCGATTTCAAATGGCCATCCCTTAAAAACAAACATATAGGTAGTATTATACAGGCCAAGTAGGTTATATTTAGGAATATACATATATATATATATATATGTATATAATAGCAAGTAATGTAAAACTGGCTATGAATTTGTAAAAGGACAAGGCAGTTATATAGGAACGGCTAAAGGGAAGAAATCAAAGGGGTGAATGTTTTAATTATACTACAATCGCAAAACTAAAAAACGAATAAGGAAAGTTATGATACATATTTAATAATAACATAATTAATTTTCTAATTTACTCTGGAAATTAATTCCTTTAGAATGCATGTTTTAAAGAGGGTTAAAGGTGGGCAATATTCCACAGTGGCAAATGTATCTAATTTGGCTATTTATTGTTGTGTTAAGAAAGGTATTAAAAGTGGCAGGTGAAAGGAGCTCAGCTTTGTAATATGAATGTATTAAATTAATCTGTAGCCCAACATTTCTTTCCCTCCTTTGTTCGATATTATTAAAATAAGCACAATAACAAATTGAATACCTAAAGGGAAAAATCACCAGGAGACGCTTGTAAACACATAATCCTAAACATTCCTGGGCAAACCTCCTGTTGTTTCTCTTTCTTCTTTATCTTTTTCTGCCTCTAATGACAAAAGAAACCTAGAGTCTGCCACAAATATTTGATTCATTTACAACAATATAAAATGACAGATGATAGCACTGGAAATTGAAGTCGATTCTAAAGGAATACAAATCAAAATAATATTCTGGATGGACACTTTAAAATATTATCACCTAACATACTGAAGCAGTTAGGAAATTCTCGATCTGCCTTATAAGAAGTCTATCCACCTGCTCTTCTCAGCCTCTAAGCTGTCTCCCCAAAGTTCATCCCTCGTGACATTTATTCAGGGCTTTTATTGAAACTGGCGTGTTCCATCTCACAAACTTGTGGATTGCCATAGGCGTCCTTATGTACCCTTAGTTATGACTAACTCACTCCGCTACCTTCTCCTTTCTTAAATCCCCCATCCCGACATAAACATTTAGCTCTGTATATTCTCTCTTCTCTTCCATGTCACCTCTATTCTACTGTATGCTTTGATTAAATGTTTCTCTTGAATGGAAAGACTGTATGTTCCCATATATCCTAGTCACATACCTTTCAATTGCTAGTGGTATAAACTTTAGCCAGAGGAACTTTGTTTTTGCAGTGGATTGAGACAGAGACGAAGAGCTGGTCAAAGGACCTGGCATAAATAACGCCGCATGCTCATTTGGGAATGGGTCACCTGTATCAAACTCCCATCTTCTCCAAGAACTTCCTGAGAGAGGCGGAAGAAAGTAAAGGCTGGAGAAAAACTGTGAAATAGTGGATGATGGACATGACATGCTCATTGTAAACACTCACAGAAGCTGCGGTTACAAGCACAAGATCCACACTGTTTTTTTTTTTTTTAAACAAAACATAAGGAAGATTTATTTTGGCTCACAGTTTAAGAAGCAATGCAGTCCTTTTTTTTTTTTTTAAACAAAACATAAGGAAGATTTATTTTGGCTCACAGTTTAAGAAGCAATGCAGTCCATCAAGACAAGGAAGACAGGGCAGCAGAGATAATAGACAACTGATCACACTGCATGTGCAGTAGGCAGCATATATCACCTGAAGGCTCATCGACACTGACCCACTTATTCCAGCACGGTCTCATGCCTTAAAGGTGCTACACCTTTCTCAAATAGCACCACCAGCTGGAGACCTAATGTAGCTCTACGAAGGATGTTTTATATTCAAACCACAACACGTGACAAGATACCAATACATAATAGATGCTAATTGAATAGATGGCTAAGGCTAATGCAGTCAGAGACTCAGACCCTTGTTCTAGCCATTTGACTCCAGTGTCATCCTAAGCATCCCCAGGCTAGGTTGTAATTTGCCGTGCAGCCCAAGATGGCTTATATTAATGATCTTTCTTCATCAAACTCTTAAGTGATAGCCCCCCTCTCTCTGCAACAGTGTTTTGTTTTATTACAGACTCAGAAACAATGGGGCTGAAACCACTGAAATTTTAACTGGAAATGATCTCCTCTAAGATCATTTATCAGGTATTAGTGAGAGTAACATAACAGAAATCTTACTAACATAGCCTTTTATTTGTTTTCATTCTACTCTTAATCTCTTATTATGTTTTGATAAAGCTTATCACTAACATTTAATTTCAAGTTGGGAAATTCATTTTGAAAACTCATTAATAGCTTACCACTTAAGATTAAAAACATTCATTTCTGAATTTGTTGCTTGGATTTTAAGGTTGTTTCTTTGGAATGATATGACAAAGGAGACATTTAAAATAATGAAATTAACTTATATTCTTTATATCATGTTTAACTACAAAAAGAGTTTGGTGAAATTAATTACAACTATTGCTTAATGAGTATTAATTTTAATCTACCTCTGATCATAAGAAACAAAGACAAATTGATAAATTTGAAAAATGCTAAACCTTTCAACCTGTTAACTCTTTAGTTAATTGTCTCTAATTCTATATGAAAGTAACAACCAATGTTGTAGGCATTACAGTCATAATAAATTTACATTTTCTCCCTTTCCTATGATTAAAACTTATACTTTTGGTCAGTAGGGTTCTCCTGAGAAGTCTGAAACCATTTATCGAAATGTTATAAAAATATATATTCTTTTAATTTATTCAAAATGAATAGGAATCAAATTTTTAAAAATAAGAATATCAGCAAGGCGGACAATTACTAAACTCAAAACTTCCTTACTTACAATATGAAAAAAATAGTATTAAGCAAGGCAAATAAGCAACTATTGATTGAATTAAAACAATATGATCATTGATAGAGCAATATTTACAGAAACCAACCAAATATGCCATAGAAGCCACATTCATACTGATGAGAGATTCTGTAGTTTTATTTGCCTATTTCCCAGTCTCTAAGCCGTGTAATGCTTTATAATTCGAAAGAAGTGGCCATATTTACAGTCTCCTGTCTTAGGACAAAAAAAGACATACAATAAAATATAAATTGTGAGGCCACAAAATTCATTGCCTGAATTGAAACTTTTGTTACTGATGTTGAACAACAGTTTTAAAGTGGTAGAAAACACAGCAATAAACTTGAATACAAAAAATGAACATGAATACGAGCTGATCTAGTCTAGGGAGCGAAAATAGGAAATAAAAAACGGCGAAGAGAGTAGAGCAAATGAGACTTAATGGGGCATGGTGAAGCCAAACAACATAGACATTCTAGAGGAAGAAAGGAAAAGAGAGAAAGATTGTATGAAGAAATGATGGGGGGCTGGAGAGATGGCTCAGCAGTTAAGAGCATTGCCTGATCTTCCTAAGGTCCTGAGTTCAACCTTGCTATATTTAGCATGATAAAGAAAAGCCAAACACAATCTGCCCCCCCTAAAAGTCCATATTTCTCACAATTTTCTAAAAACAAAAGCAAAATGAAGGCATTCCTAAACAAACTGAAGATGTTTTTACGAGGAGTGTAATCGGGAATCCTTTCAAACCAAGGTAAAGATATTCTGGACAGTAACTCCTAGCCATATGAAAACATAAGGCAAAGGAAATGCATGGGCAATGATAAATAATGAAATTATTAAAATTTGTTTTGCATTTCACTCACTATTTTTCATAAGATTAAATGTACAAATTAAAATAATTATATCTGTTTAAAATAATTTATAGTATATAGATATGCTTATATCAATGCCATAAATCAGGAAGAAAAATAAATTAGTAAAAAATTTCATACATAATTGAGGATAAACTCATATATGGCAAAATTCTGAAAATATAGGGAGTTGTACAAAGTAGCAATGTATTTAACCCTTTAGAACCGTACACTTAACAATCAAGAAAATGACATCTGCTAGATGATCTAAACCTTAACATAGAGGTAGAATACACTGGGCCTGATAGAAAAGATAATGAGGAATAGCTTTGAAATTAATGGCACAAAGGAAGACATTCTGAACAGAACACCATTCATAGAGAAACTAAGATCAGCAATTAATAAATGGACTGAAAACTTTCTGTGTGAGAAAGGACACTGCTATTTGGACAAATTGGCAGTCTATAGAATGGGAAATAGTTTCTATAAATTTCACAACTGGTAGAAGACTTATTTC